>NC_056735.1:503768972-503906472 GCF_019279795.1 Protopterus annectens | reverse complement strand
AGCTACTTCTGCCAAACTGTGTAATCTTCCTGAATGTATACACCATGCCTCTCAACCTGGAAACATCAAAAATCTGGACAAAGGCCCATGAAAAATAGGTACAAATCGGCAGACTGATTAACATAAAATTTGCATACATAATTATGCAACCTCAGCCACTCCAATGGGACTGTGGAATACCAAAATTTCAAACAGACACTGAAGAACAGAGAACCAAAATATGGCCCCAGACCCTGTAATAAATGGTAACTATTGTTTTTTAATGTGTAGCAATGATGTTTCCTGGGAAAGAAGAAGATGACGAACCTTAGGATTTTGTTTTTGGTGACTTGCAGTATGTGGGTTTTGTGGTAAAAGTAGGGCATTTAATAGTAGGCAATATTCTAATCTTAGCAAAAGAATATTAATGTTTGCTAGGACCACCAAAAGGCATTCTCCATGGCCTACTGATTAGTGGCATAGCTAGAGTTTGTGCTGCCCTGGGCTGTCTTTGAGTTTTCCGCCCTTACCACCTCACAAAATCATGGTCGAATGGGGGCCCCTATACACAGCCCTCTCACCTGCAGCCATTCCAGTGTCCCATTAATTGGCTATTTCACCCCATTTACCATAAACTCTGTAATGTGCATACTGCTTTATGTCTACCATGATTATTTACATTTCATTTAAAACTTTTATTTTACATTTTATAGCCGAAACACTTATAGACATCTGCTAAACAAAGCAATACTGTCTCACAATGAAAATATAGTTAGCATTAAAACATCTCTGCCCTTGAAACTCACATTCATTGAAACAGCATTAAAACCCACATTTAAAGAAAATGCAACTGGCCAGTGATGGATAAAGATTACCTTTGGGCTGTTTTCAAATCATAGGTCCCTTGCACATGAAACATAAATGTGTTCTTTGAAACACCTTCCTGATTGTATTAAGTTATATTTCTTGTATAATACAGCACACTTGTTAGAGCACATTTTAAATTTGTTTTGAACTTTTTTGCAGTAAGCAATGAAACAAAATGCATGAAACAATAATGACAAAACTGCCTAATTCAGAACATTTCCATCATAAAAGTCTACTCAAACTTCTACAGTCCACCAGTATCAGTACATGTACACTATCTCTGCAGAAGTAAAAGTCATCAAAATAATTCCACATTAAAGAGATCTGTAACTAATGAAGAGGCTGCTGCTAGCAAACAACTTTATATTTCATTGCTTCATGTACAAATAAAGTGCCTGTTGTCCTTAAGGAATAAATTGCCTATGTTACATTAAAAAAATGATTTGTAATATTGCAGTAAGGAATGGATGGCAAACTGAAAACAGGTTCATATTTACTAAGTATATCAGTCAAAGAAGACATTCTCAGCACTGCAGCATCCTCCCTCTTTAAAAGTGTGACACAGTACAGTATCAGCAATCCATCTACTGTGGGAGTTGAACCCATAGTGTTCTGCATCAAAAACAAGTATTCTACCTATTGTGCTATTAACAACACACACACACACACACACAAACTTGGCATAAGCAGCACTAAACTTCTTTCCCCGTGAAGAACTTTGAGCACAACAAATCTGGAAAGTGGGGGGAGGGACAAAGGCCCAAAACCAGGGACACATTTTAAACATTGCTTGTATAATCTTAGAAAAGTTGCTAGAATAAAATGTTTTGTGTTGCCATGTGTTTCCTGAATGATAGGAAGACTGAAACTTAAATGGATATCATTACTTAGTGAATTCATTTCTCACTGATTTGCCAGAAAACCACAAACATTAAGAGGAACAGACCAAAAGTATGAGGCAAACATTCCAGACACTCTGTACAACACTTAATTCCTCAAATCACAAGTGGTGGTATTGGTAGTGACTTTAGGCTCTTGCTCCTTACACCTAATGTACAGGCTTTGAGTCTGCGTAACCCTAACCACCAGTTACCCCTAATTGGGGCAATTTAAACACACACACACACACACACACACACACACACACACACACACACACACACACACACACCACATTCAATGACATCGATCACACTCACACACACACACACACACACACACACACACACACACACACACACACACACGCACGCACACACACACACACACACACACACACACACACACACACACACACACACACACACACCACATTCAATGTCATAGATCACACACACAGCATATTCAACATGATTGACCACACACACACACACACACACACACACACACACACACACACACACACACACACACCATATTCAACGTGATCGATCACACACACACAGCATATTCAACCTGATCGATCACACACAGCATATTCAAGGTGATCAATCTGCCCAAAGAGACACATTTAACAGAATTAAGTACAGGGTGCTGCATATTATATAACATAAGCATTATTCAACATAAGCAAACAGCATCAACATAAGCATGCTGTTTCTCACACACAACGGCTGTGATTTCTCCACCCAAAGAGACATACTTAACAGAACTAAGTACAGGGTACAGTATATTAAATAAAACAGCTACTGCCGCTGTTTCTTGCGCACAACGGCTGCAGTGATCTCTCCACATAAGCAAGAATTGACACACTTAACAAAATTAAGTACAGCATATTAAATACAACATAAGAAGCTTAACACTGCTGTTTACTCATATTAAATACAACATGAGCAAGCTTAATACGGCTGTTTCCTAATATTAAATCCAATATAAACAAGCTTAACACTGCTGTTTACCGATATTAAATACAACATAAGCAAGCTTAACACTGCCATTTCCTGAATTACCCATACTGGATGCTGTTTCTTACACACACACAGAGCAGCCCAAGTAATACAAATCAATGTAACATTAAGGCCAGTAAACAGAATTAAGTTTTTTTGTCTTACCAGTTCGACTCTGCTGCAGTAAGGTAAATTGAATATTGCCTCATGAAGCTGACGTCATCATGCATGCCCTGCATGTGATGTTGTCAAGAACAAATTAAAAAAAAAACTTTCAAATAAAACCTAAGAAATTCAGAAATTAAAGGGGCCACTCAGGAATTCGTGGCACCCCAATATGTTGTCCTCAAAAACATAATTTACAGAGGAATTTGGTATGTTTGAGAGGTATGATATATACCTTTATTCATATAATTTAGCTCTTGAAACATATAGAATTATTTACCATCATATACAATATGCTACTCAAAGCAAAAGGCATTCAGAGTAGCAATGTGTTAGCCCAAAATATAATTTTTTGATCAATTAAGTTATTGGGAGATGGTATGACTGTTTACCAAATCTTACAAATTTCACAGTTGAACCAAATAAGGTAGCCAGCACATAGTGGTGTAAAAGCATAATTTTATTCCAAATATGGCAAAACAGACCAGTATTGGCGAGTAAAACAATGCCTTCCTCAGTGCCTTCACAGTTGTGTTAATTTAGACCAAAAATGCAAAAGATGATATGTACACCCCTAATCTAATCTATTTATTATTAGTTTTGAAATTAAAGTCCAGGAAGCAGGTGTAGAACAGCTAAACATACTGGTAAACCAACACAAAATTAAATCCAGTAACAAAATAAATATAAATGCTTACTGGTGTAACATTTGTCTCCACAGGAGCTTTGACAGGTTGACTTCTAACTTACAACAGTTGCATCCTGAGCCTTCTAAAAAACTGAATTTTAAATTCAAAGAACAAAGTAGTGTTCATATTTCTAGGACCATAATTATTATAACAGAAATATAAACAGAAACTCACCTTCACAGTGATATCACTCATTAGATTCAAAGAATTACATTGAATTTTATGTTACAATAAAAAGTTATTTTTAATTCTGCAAAGTCTAGTAAATAACTACAATTCATCAGTGATCTTAATGCTTCACACAGACATCAAGTTATGGGCTCATTTATAAGGGCAATCAGTTCTGTACATGCTGTTGTTTTTTTTAACTTGGTATATTTCCAAACTATGAAAATTATGACCATCTAATAATTACATATAGGGATATGATTTAATATCTCTCTCTTACTCTTCTGATAGGCATATTCACATCCTATGATTTTTAAGCTAGTAGCCTTCACAAGCTGATATGCAACAGAGTTTTGCACTTATTATTGTAAATATGAGCAGACAATTGTAGATATCTAGTGGTATAGCTTGACTTAGTCTAGAAACATGTTTAGAGTACTCACTATGGATTAATAAGTTAGAACATAACCTTAAACCGTTCCCAAAGATTTTCTACTTCTTGATCTTTTTCAGATCCAAAAATAATAGATCGTTCAGTTGTCTATTCTGAACAGTTCTTGAATGGTACTGTTGGAAGTACTGCCAACGTTTTATTACTAAGTGACTCAGTTTATGAAAATAACAGTTAAGGAAAGTGGGGAACTGGGGTGAAAGTTTAAATAGTGGTCAGTGATGCCTATGTAGTAAGAGGTCTGGCCTCATGCACATATACAAAGTAGGCAATCTATACAGATAACTAAGCATTGAAAGTCTGCTCTCCTTTTTCTGCTGCACACGTTTTACAAACAGTCAATGACTGGTGATTTATTCCATATGGTCCATTTTCATTCTGGCTTTCTGTGGTATATTATGGTTTTGTTTGCCGTTGCCTTGCTGCTTTCCATGATGAGGTAGCTAAGTCACAATCTCTAACAATTTCAAAGCATTCAGTTGCTCTTCTTGCTTACAATGAGTATCTTGTTCAATTATTCCTGACTTTTTGATTCTATGTGTGGATTTGTGAGCATCCTTTATTTCAGAAGGCCTCCTGTTTTCTTATACCTTTTCTGTGCTTCATGTGTTATTTATCCACCCATCACTTTCATCCTTTCTTTCTGCCCAGTCATGCGCACATTCTATTCATTTGACTGTACTAGCAAGCAATCCACCCAAAATGGGTCTATATTATAATCTCGAAGTCTGACAATATCGAATACAATATTGCCGACACGAGATTACCGAAAGCGCATATCGAACGTTTAAATGGAAATCTCCATAAAGGGAGATTTCCATTTACTCCAATGTTGTGTGATCTCGGAGTTGGTATATTTAAGTAGTGGGGGGTGTGGGGGCTTGCCCCCTGCGTAAACGCTTTTTTTTTTTTGTTTTGTTTTAATAATTTTTTTATTAGGGTTCGATGGTTTAATACTTTGATGCATAAAGTTCAATGTTTATGCAAGTATTACTCTATACTTTTATTTTAAAAGCATCACTAATTAAAACCCAATGTCCATATATACAAGTTTCACTATATAAGTTCTATATTTACTATTTGCATCAGTATTTACACACTTTGTGTCACTGGTACATTACCATACTGCAGAATCTACCATAATATAGACCCCCCCCAAAAACAGCTCAACCACCCAAAACAGCTGAACTGCTATGTGCCACAAGTGCATATCTTCTTATTTGTTTTGGTCAGCCTCTGTTTTTGTCATTTGACTACTTTATTAAAATTACTTCATAAATCATGGATGAATATACCATTCATTTCTTGAGTTTTTTTTTTTGTATTACTGTTTTTTTTAACATTTGTGAATTGAGTGATGGGTGCTCCCTAGAAATTGTTCTGTTTCTATGTCCTTGTTATATCAACACTATTAAACCTATAGACTACTGTCCCAAATCTGATTTCATGCTAAATAAAGACTGTTAGAGAGTGTCAATAAAGATGTGGATGGGGTAAAAGACCCTATCCAGCCTTCAAGATTTTCAGCAAGAAGTCAATTTTATTGCAGAACATTAAGTGTAGCAAATACTTCAGCCTTAAAAATGTCAGTTTATTTTACAAAATAAATAAATAAATAAATAAAAATAATGCATTTTTTGTGAAACAAATGTTTTATTGTTAACAAGTTTAGAGGCAGTACTTTCAAAATAGCTCAATACTGCTGAGTCACATTCTCTCTCTCTCTCTCCCTCTCATTCTGAGTGCCCCCCCTCTCTCTCTTTATATATATATATATATATATATATATATACTTCTCTCTAGTTCAAGAGTCAATTAACATGAAAAACTCCAGCTTCTCTTTGATGCCTTCTTTCAGCTCACTTTGCTATCTCAGTTTCTGCTCTGAGCACCAAATCCTCCTTTCCTAAGGGCAAACAATTTCTGCATAAGCTTTCTTCATGCTTTCCTCTTTTCAACCAATCTTCCCTAATTAATACAGCAACTTTTCTCTCTGCATTTATAAAAAAACATGCTCAGCAGAAGTTAAAAAGCATCACTAATTAAAACCCAATGGCCATATATACAAGTTCCACTATATAAGTTTTATATTTACTATTTGCATCAGTATTTACACACTTTGAGTCACTGGTACATTACCGTACTGCAGAATCTCCCATGTCTTGTTGCAATATATTGATTTTATTTCTTTATTTTTATTTTACATTTGTTGACCGGGAGATTCTGATTGGATATATGCCCATTTTCAGCAGAAACTCGGAGAGAGAAGCTCCACAGTAAATAAAAGAAAGTAAGAAGTTTATACATAACAAGCAAATTTTCATAGGAACCAAAAATTGAAACAAATACAAGCTCATTTTCATAGGAAAACAGAAAAGGAAAGAGATGACAGATTATTTATAATACTGCATAGGTTTACAGTTTTGAAGATTAAAAGATATGTATATATAACATGCAAATATTATTAGGAAAAACACATTATTCCTCAAGATTGTATAGGTTTACAGGTGTGTAATATAATCATTCTTGATATTGACTGACATATCAAACATATACTTGTATACTGTTTGAAGCATGATAGTGAATAGGAAGCGGAGAATCCTACGGAGTGAAGTACCTTAGGGGAGATTATGGAAGAACTGCAAGGTATAGAGATGAGAGGCAGCAAGATTGGGGGTGGATAAAGTAAGGGTTCAACCTGGGGGAAGGCAGTGGCATTTCCATGAGAGTAGCAGGTGTTGTTTTAGAAGTTTTTTGAAAGTAGTGATTGAATTGGCAGAGGTAACTGCTCAGGGTAGTGAGTTCCATATTTTGCCTATGTAGATGGGGAATAGTGACTCACCTGCTGAGTTATTGGTTTTGATTATTTTAATTAGTCTTTTTTCACTAGATCGAAGTTGTCTGGGATTGACATGTAGTTTAAGTAAGTTAGATAGGGCAGGACTGTTTTCAGAGAGTAGTAACAGTTTATTAGTGAAAGGGAGCTGGTGAAATGAGAGGAGTTTTGGGAATTCAAGCCATTTGAGTTGACATAGTGCTTAACAGTGGTGGGAATGGTAGGGGGTACTGGTAGCAAATCTGGCAATTTGATTATAACAGATGTTGAGCTTGGCCATTTCAGCACTGGGTAGGTTGGAGAAGACAGGAGTGGCATATAGTAGTGGGGAGATGAGGTGGGTTTGAGCTTTGGTTATTCTAGCAGGTTGAGTTAGATATGGTTTGTTTTTATAGAGGCTGTCCAGTTTTTTGTGGATGTTCCTAATAGTTTGGTTTATATGTAGATTGAACGTGAGGTTGTTGTCAATGGTCACTCCTAGGAGTTTAGTATCTGTGTCTGGAGAGAGGATAGCTCCATCCCTTGACACAATGTTGAACGAGGAATAGGAGTTGATTTGTTTGGTTTGAATATCATCAGTTTTGGTCTTTTTTGGGGTAAGTAGGAGGTTTTTGTTAAGAAACCAGGTTTCAGTAGTTTGGGAGGCTTTTTGCATGATGGTGTGCAGTTTGTGTGGGCTATTGGCTGAGCAGACTAATGTTTAGTCTCAGCATATTGTATAATGGATGTTTCTTGCCAGATGCAGTAAAGATCATAAATGAAGATGGAGAATAGTAGGGGACCTAAGATGGACCCTTGTGGGACTCCAGTGGTAATAGATAGAAGAGAGGATAGGTTATTGTCCCATTGGACTGCTTGTTGTCTGCCTTGTAGGTAATCCTGGAACCAGGCTAGTGAGTGGTTGCTAAGGCCAAGATTAGTGAGGGAGTGGATTAGTTTAGCATGGTTGACCATATCAAAGGCTTTTGACAAGTCTAAGAATATGACAGAAATAAGTTTGCCTAGGTGTCTGTTTTGGTTAATGGGATTTGTAAAGGAGAGAAGGGTTGTGGTAGTACTGTGGGCAGGTTGGAATTCATGTTGGGTGGGAGAGAGTAGTTGGTCATTGAGAAGGTATTGTGTAAGTTGGTGGTGTATACATTTTTCGAGAATTTTTGCTAGTGGGGGCGATAGCTGGTAAGGTCAGTGGATGTGCCTCCTTTATGTAAAGGGATGATGTAGGAGGTTTTCCAGATTGGTGGGATGGTGCTTTCAGATAAAGATTTGTTAAGTAGAATAGAGATTGGGTAGGCCAGCTCATTAGCAGCCAGCTGAAGGTATTCATAGGGGATATTGTCAGCTGCTAGGGAAGTTGGTTTGAGTTTTGTTAGCAATTTTTTTGACATAATTAATAGGGATGGGTTGAAATTGGAAGGTAGTGTTAGACCTGAGTACAGACATAGGAGTATTGGTGTCATTGGTATTGGGTTGTTGTTGAACTAGTTTGGAGATAGTTTCTATGAAATATTTATTGAATGTGTCCAGTATATCTTTGATTTCTTTTGTGAAGGTAGGTGGGGGGGTGAGGGGTGGAACATTTACCAGTACAGAGTAGCCTGTTTATTACAGCCCAAAATTTTTTCAGATTGTGTTGACGTTGGTTTTGCAATTGTAGGAGATATTTATTTTTGTCCAGAAGAATAGTTTTTTTAGTTTTATTTCTTAACTTTTGAAAAGGTTCTCTCGTAGCTACAGTTTTTGTGGCACTCCAGTGTTGCCAGGCTCTATTTCTTTGTGCTATCTTGTGTTTAGTCTGTATGGTGATTCTGGGAGCCATGTTCATTTTTATTTTCCTTATATGAGGTGGGGCATGGCCATTTAGTATTCTTAGGAAAATGTTGTTGAAATGATTAACAGCTTCATCTAGGGGAACTTCTTTTATTTTCCAATTTTGGTATTTTAGTTTAGGTTTGAATTTGTTTGGGTCAAATTTTGTTTGTTTATTACAGGTAGTTTGAATTAGTGGGGCAGAGTTGGGGTGGGTTTTATATTTTAACAAGAAGGGGGGCTGGTGATCATTGAGGGTATTTGGTAGGACACCTGCTAGTAAGGGGAACTGGTCTTGTTTATTAGGATCCAGTCTAGGAGACTTTCCTTGGTTTTATTCTCTCCTAGCCTGGTGCTGGCTTAAATAACTTGGGAGAAGTTAAAGAGATTAATATGGTTGGTGGGGTTAGTATTAGAGCATGAATGCCAGTCTATATTAAAGTCAACAAGGATGATTGTTTCTTGGGGTAGATTAAGATTAGCCCAGTGTAGAAAGGATTCTAGATAGGAGATGTTGTTGCCAGGAGGTATATAGACTGTGATAATGTTGATTGATTTTTTTGTCGCTAAGTTTAAGTTTGGCTAGAAGTAGTTCAGTGATATTGAAGGGAAGGATAGCAGGATCAATAGCACAGATTTTTAGGTTATTTTTGTAAAGTAATGCTATCCCATCCCCTTTCTTGGATAATCTATCATTGCATAATACATTGTACCCAGGTGGGAGGAATTCACTGTCGGGAGTTGTAGGCTTCAACCATGTTTCAGTTAGGGATCAGTTCAGGGGAATAGGTGGATAACAAGGCATGTAGTAGGTGAACTTTGTTGTTCATGCTTTGGATATTTAAGCTTAGTAATAGAAGGCTGTTTTTTGGTCAAGATAGGGAGGGTAGGTTGAGTGAGAGGGATGGAGAAGAAGGGGTAGATGTGCAAGGGTTTGGATCTGGATTGGGATGTATGTCCCCGGCTAGGGTCAGTTGTTGGCTAATGTGGTATACTAAGAGTAAAATCATATTTATTCTGTAATTAATCTCACAACCACCCTTGAAAAAATTAAAGAAATTGCAATATTTCCAGTCAGTCGTCAAGTTTACCAAGTGTAGAATATGTTCATTCTTTGGCTTTCTTTAGCTGTTTACATTCTTTACACTCCTTGCTTTCTTAAAAATAGTCAAGCAGTTCATTATCTCATACTAAAGTTATAAGAAGAGCAGAAATAATTTAAATAAACAAACAATAACTATTTAACTGACAACACTAGCTTCTGTTTATTTCACTGTTCTTCATTCAGCTTCAAGAGCTAATGCAAATGCATGTTTTTAGCTTGTCATTTGATTAATATAACTGGACAGGTCAAAAAAGGAGGATGTGCCTCTCATACCTCCCAACCATACCAAATTACCCTGTTTTACCCAAGTTTTGGGGTCAAACAATGGGGTGCCACGATTCCCGAGTGGCACCCCTTGATTTCTGGCTTTTTCCCAGCTTTTTTTAAGATTTCTTTTCTTTTCCGTCTTTTGTTGATGTCATCGCATCAGCATCTTCAGCCTGCCGGAACTGAGCTCAAGGGCTCACGTGCGGCTACATTTCCAGCTGGCTGCCTCCTTCTTTTTGAATGGTCTATGAGCGGGAAGGGTACTGTACTACTGCTGGGCTGCAGAGCTAAGGAATCTGGAAACGATCTGCGAGCATGAAGGGTACTACTACTACTGCTGCAGAGCTAAGAAATTTAGAAACTATCTGCAACTTAGGAAATGACTGCAGTGCTATGTGTGGATTATCGTCTGGCCTGGGCTGCTTTGTGGAGGGAAGGAAATGACTGCTGCAGCAGCTGCTTCAGGTATCTGAACTAGTGTGTGTGCCTGTGCTCGCGTGTGCATGTGTTAAACTGTGTTTTGGTATTAATACAAAGGAGTTTAACTTCTACATTTAAGTTAATAGTTTGGTTTCTAGTATATTTTAATGTAGTCTGTTGCTCATGCTCCCATTTATTATGTAAAGCACATGGATGGCTGAAGGGTTTGGATTGCTGTCTCAAGTTAAACAGTAGATGCTGAGCATGTCTTCTTGGACAATAAAGCGCTATAAACGGTTGTGTAAATTTACAGTTTCTGCTCAAAAATTAGAAATAAAAATGGAAAATTATAGGCCCCAAATGTACAAATATATTTTGATGGCAAAATTAGATGCTGATAGAGAGTTCATGATGTGGCATTTGCTCCTGAGAATCTAATCAAATGCAAATACAGATTCTGCAGAAGTAGCATTTCAAAAACATCATATGTGCTACTTTATATTATTTGAGGAAAGTGGACTGAAACCTAGGGGCCGTTTTCAGCCATGGGCTGTGATATTTGAAATAAAAAAAAAAAACTAAAAACACAGTAACATTTTATTATTTTTTATTACTAGTAGTTTAATAGGTAATTTAGCTGGTGGCCCTTTTCAGCCATGACCTAGCCTCAGACAGCAAAACATATTCCTGAATTCACATAGTTATGCTTAAGAAAACAGACAAGTACTAGGTACAGAAAGAAAATCTAAGCACAAGTTAAATAAGATATAGGCAAAAAAGTTAATTAAATTGCATGAGAAATATGCAGCTAGTACATTTGAGAAGAAGCTGTACATGTAATATGATTGAACATCATATGCAAATGTACAAGATTAAAATGAGCTAATCAAATGTTATTAGCCAGAGACAGTAACAAATAAGAGTTATACTTTTTATACACAGAAACAAATGGAAAAGTGAAGTTTGGATAAGCATTGTCACTAAAGCACATGAACAAGGCTTGATTGAGGTTGGTTGTTTTTTAACTCATTTGGATGTGATTCCCATTAACATGAAAGCTCTTTCTCCTATAGTTGCTTTGAAGTGGGAATGAACTATGGTAAAGCTTTATTTTGACTGCTTCTTTGAGAATAATTTTGATCCCTGCATGGTAGTTTTACTTTTTGAGGGGGTGCACTTTCCTAACTTTAATATTTTGACTAAAGGAATAATTAGACAAAAGGTATCCCACAGCACAATGCTTGCAAACAGAAACCAATCAGAGTTTATATGAAAGCCAGGTAAAGCAAATACTTACATAGTACATCTCATTACTTAAGCGAGAGCTCATTTCTCAAGAAGATGTTAAGAGAAGTACTTTGCAGGTAATGGGAACAAACATCAGAACAGTCGGCCATGATGCTGCTCCTACGTTGCAACCACATCTAACTTAATTTTGCAGACTGTCCATTACAAAGTATGCTTCAGAACTAACAGGGTCCACATTTACAAACATGACAGAGGAGTATTTAGTACTGCACCCAAGGGAATATCATTGGGCTGAGCCAGCTTTGTAAGATATACAACTAATGGGGATTGACATAGTGAACCCCTTCAACTTTGTTGTTTTTGCCAGTGATAGTTCCTAGGACGAGTGCAATAATTAGAGTATATGCTAATAATATGGCCCTTATGCTGATGAGAAGCCATCTTTCTGAGCTGTAGAACTGATTTAACTGCTCAAAGAACAGCTAGGAGATACTGATTTTAGGAGCTGAAGGAAAAATTATAGGTTGTATTATTGAATGCAGTCCCTGTAAGCCTTAAATGACATCTGGTTTCATCATTTTACATGGTCTGGGAGTTAGAACAGAGGATTAAGGCTTTCTGAGATGTTAATGAGCTGCCTCCTGTAGCTAAAGGTACAGGGTACTTGATTCCTACCAACTACCTTTGCCAACTTTGTGATTGAGCATGTCACTTAACCAGACATTGCTCATTGCTCATTGCCCCTGGGTTACCACTGAAAAAGGAGCACTTTGTCCAATAAGCTTACTTGATTAGCAAATAGAAAATTATATATATATATATATATATATATATATATATATATATATCATCATATGATCTAATATGGTATTAATCATTGTTCTATCTAGCAGAGATATTCAGACAATTCTCTACATGCTTTTCATCACCTATCATTTATCTCATTGACATTTTCTGCTAATGTTTATTTACTGAAGTAAGATTTGATTAAGAAATGAAGCATACATTCTATGCCTTTCTACCTAATATGTGAAGTTATTTGTTTGATAGTGTACTGTTGTTTCTGAGTGACTTTTGTTCTCATGTGATTGATCCACATAGTATTTTGTAAAGGAGATGTAGTGAAGACTAACAGGCACATCCATCTACTGACTACTACTTCAGTGGAAAGACACAGCTACTAATTATTACTTAGATGAACAGACACAGCTATTAATTGCTACATGGGTGCATTTTCTTTGGATGTGGTGTGGGTTTCAATGCTGTTTCAATGAATGTGAGGAGTTTCAAGGGCAGAGAAGTTTTAATGCCAAGTCTATTTTTATTGTGAGATAGTATTGCTTGGTTTAGCAGATGTCTATTAGTGTTTCATTGTTTGTGCATTGTGCTATAAATTGTAAAAATAAAATCCAAATAATTATTGTAGAAGTAAAGCAGTATGCACACATTAGTGTTTATGGTAAATGGGGCAAAAATAGCTAGGTAATGGGACATTGGAATGGCTGCAGGTGGATTCTGGTGCCATATTTTGGTTGTCTGTTCTTCAGGTTGTGTTTGAAAGTTGGTATCCCACAATTCCACTGTATTGGGTGGGGTTATGCAATTATGTATGCAAATTTTTATGTTAATCAGCGTACAAATTTGTACCTATTTTTCATGGGCCTTGTCCAGATTTTTGATGTTTCCAGGTAGAGAGGAATGGTGCCTCTCTCCACATTCAATATATTCTGGAAGAACATTACATTAAATGAAACAGAAGTGCTAATATTTTCTTAAAGCTAAACTTGTCATCCTTGATCTTTAAATCCCACTAGAAAACAATCTAGCAGCCACACTTGAAGATATCTTCTAATGGTCTAGCAATACCATCTCATATCAGACAATAACATTTGTGGATGTGAATATTATCTGCCCCACCAAATACACCTCTCAGATTCTCTTAGTGATCACCTTCCAGCAAATGCAAATACAATTATTTCCCATCAAATCAAATAAAAACTATATAAAATGGAAGACAACTTCTCTTAATTTAACTCTGATACCTTTATAACCATAATAATATCCTTCAATTGATCCATCCTAACAACTCTTTCATTACTTGATTCTGTTCAAAAATTTAACAGAATATAAGTGGATACACTTAATAGCTGTGCACCCCTAAATATTCCTGCATAAACATAATAGTTCCTGGCTCTCCAGTAAGAGTAAAATCATAATAAATATAAATAAAAGGCCTGTAAGGAATACCCCCGACACTGAACTCTTCAATCCCTGCAGCAGTTTAAACTAACTTCAAAATTAATTTAATACTTTTTAATTTATCTTTCGTTATCAGGAAGATGTGAATGGAATAAGACAAATTTTCAGAGGAGGCCCAGGGGATAAAAAATTCTGAAAATAGTTTTATAACAATAATTACAAAATAATTACAAAACACAGTTTACAACAATAGTTACAAAAACAGTTATACGCCACATTTTTACAAATGTTTTTGGCAATTCTACAACAGTATTTGAAGTTGTCAACTTGAGATATTTTGCATAGATATTTTTATATTAGGATATTAAAATTATAAATAAAGATAACGAACCAAACTAGTAAACCACAAGATAAATAGCATGAACCAGGAATCCAGGACGCCAAATTAAATGTTTAAAACACACTCCATCTTTATTGACCAAATAGTTTGAGCGCTTTCATCTCTTCAAGAGAGACTTCATCAGAAACAATGATCTTAATTAATTAACACTTTATATAATACTTCTAATTAATGACATCACAAAACCTATGAAGCATTTAAAGCAGTAAATACATTTAAAACCTGTACTTTAAAATCATAAAATACCATTATTAAGAAAATGATTTACATTGGCACAATGGGTCCCGAACCTTGTTCAATTAATAAAAAATATACAATATTATGGAAAAAAAAAAAAATATATATATATATATATATATATATATATATATATATGTATATATATATATTTAAATGTATATATAATAAGCATATGAATATATTGAAACCTTTGAATAATGAAGTACAAAAATATACCATATGGAATATATATTTAATAAACATAATCTGAAAATAAGCCAAAAAATATATAAACAAAAAAAAAAATAAATTGTGTTTTCATACAATAATTTTATAGATTATTTGACCTTTCTATTAAAAAAGGTACCAAGGAAACAAATTCATTGAGCCCCGGAGGGTACATAGAAGCCAATCTAAACTGCCACTGACTTTCTTTCTTTTTCAATAAATTTTTACAAAACACAGTTTACAACAATAGTTACAAAAACAGTTATACGCCACATTTTTACAAATGTTTTTGGCACTTCTACAACAGTATTTGAAGTTGTCAACTTGAGATATTTTGCATAGATATTTTTATATTAGGATATTAAAATTATACATGTGTTATATAGCACACAAACAGTATGCAGTGAGAGAGGTTTGCATTACTACTAGTAACATAGCTTTGATTATTATAACAAAACTGGATGCATTATTTTGGTTTCCATAGAGGAGTGACACATTTTTGAGGAGGGCTCAAGGCAGTTGACTCTGACAGTGGGAGAGTATTGTAGTGGACCAGTGGGGGAGGGAGCTTGAAGCAGTTGAATGTTTTGTTGTGGAACCAATGCAAGGTGAGGTGGCCTCCTTCCTCACGGCTGAGATGTGAGGTGAAGTGTTTTCTCAGGCTTGGGCATGAGACATGTAACAGAGGTACCGCACATGCACGTTAAGTAGTAATGCTCGAGAAGGAGGAGGGGGGAAGGTGAGGCTTTGAGAGCTCGTTGTGTCTGCAGTTTTGCACTGGGTTCTTCAGAATTTCTTTAGTGTCATTGGTTATTGCGGTCTTTGTGCTTACAATTGTTTTGCTCCAGTTTAGTAGGGACATTGTTCACCAAGTCTGATGTGTACACCCTCCTTTCAGTAGGTTACATAGACTTCTTGTCTTTGAATCACCATAAGTATATTGGATATTCATATTGACAAACTTGTTTTGGTTGTTTTAATGGAAACTCTTTTCTTGAACAATTGAAATTTGGTGTCCTCCGTATTTCTTTGCGTGGGCTTTAGGTGGATATTTCACAGTTCGCTGAGGTAATGGGATAGTCTGCACATGCCCAGGGGTGGTGAGGGAAGTGTGCATGAAAGACTTTAAATTACAACCCGATGATAGCTATCAGTTCAGGGTTTTCATGGGCTACAAGGCTACCAGGAGTAATGTTGCTTGCCGATCATGCATGCAGGAACTTAAAAAAAAAAAAGGAGGGGGGGTTACTATCTCAGTTGTACAAGAGGGTTCTTGTTGCATTATCGTGCAGGGTTGGATTGCTTCTGTTGGTGAGAATTTGCATATTTTTAGGCTTTCAATCAGGTTTGGGTTTCACTGGTGGGGGGCAGTTTGCCATGCCTATTTTATGAAGTATTTTCCTATGAGGAAGCGGCAAGCTCCTGCCCCATGTAACATGAGGTTTTATAACAATATTACAGCTATGAGTGAAAATTGTGCTGTGATGTGATTTATAGGGATTTCACTTCAGTATTTGACACTGTCATGCACATAACTGTTATATAAAATAGGACAACTAGGTTTTGATATCCTTTCCATAAGACAGATAGCAACAGACTTGGAATTGAGTTTAAGACTTCACTTACATGTGTTTTACGGTGGGGGTATAGCAGTGAATGGCAAAGTTGACATTGGAATGGTTTGATGAGGTGATAGGACATATTTTGTGCCTTGTGGGAGTGGCAGCGTGTTAGGCTTTTTGCTGCCTTAACAGGTGAGGGGGTGATGTCGGAAAATGGCAGACATTGGAGCATCATACTTCATACTCTTACAGAAAGGTAATGTTAAACTGGTAATTTTATTAACCAGAGTTTGTGAAGGCAATAATTAGTGTTTGAGTAGGCAGGTTGTGGTTAAATGTGTTGTGAATTTCAGATGATTTATACTTGTTTGTCTTTGCAGATGGTGCTTCTATTATGGTTTTGGCTGGTGACTTTCTAGGCAAGGAGATCAAAAATGGTGACAATGCAGTCTTCAGATCAGTTGGGGGCTTGAAGGAGATGCTCCTGTCAGGTGATGGTCATGGCTGCAGGAAAATTTGTGAGTGGTGAAAGCCTACCCTCCTCATTCCCAGCTTTGACTGTCACTGATATGGAAGGTACTGTGTGGACATGTGAACAGAATTAGCTGTGTGGAATTTTGTTAGGTTAGGTTCCATGTAGGGGCTGGGATTTGCTGTATTAGGAGGGGTGGATTGCTGGGATGTGAGGATTGAAGGCATGATGTTTGAAGGCACAGTGTTTGAGTTTTTCTGCCTTAGAATCATTCAGATGGGTATGTGGGACTTTGCTGATCTTGCATCTCTTTGGGTTTGTGGTGGATGTGTTGGAATGTGGTCAGGTTTTGGTTTCTGTCCCCCATAGACCTTGGGGCAGCTGAATAGGGTGTGTCATGGGCATATGGCAGATAGCATAAGGTAGACCACAAGGGGGATGGTTTCAGTTATGGTAAGTCAGGGCAAATGGAGCACATTGCAGTCACAGGTAATGCTACCTCGACTACAGTGAATCATTTAAGGTTTGCTGTAGTTGGGGTAGTGTGTGGGTACTCGCAGAATTACTTGTGAAAGGGTACAGTTGTGTTTGAGATTGTTTATGAGCAGGGTGGGATTTCCACAAAGGGGTTGGAGTCACAATAGTCATAACACCATATGAAGTTAATAGGCTAATGGATCCAGGGCTTTTACAAGCCAACCAAGTTCTGCAGTGCTTTCAGATGGGTGGAACCTTGGCGGTGAAGTTAGTTACCCATTTAGTTGTTTAAATGGTGTTTGTGGAGAGTTGGTGATGTGTCCCATCAGACAGGAAGTTGGTGTCTGATCTTACTAGGGAATGGTATATACTAATGGCATACGGCTTATTAACAGTTTCAATGGGGAAGGTAAGGAGGCTATATCAAAAAAACAAAAAAAAAAAAAAGGCTGCCCTGCTTCATGCTTCAGATATGGGTAATGCAGTTGGGAAAAGGTGTGGAGAATCACATCAGTTGGTGTCCTGAGGGTGATGTATGTTGTTTGTCGGGAGTGGCAAGTAAAGACTGCTCAGTCTGATTACTGTTAAGTAAGAAAGCCTTCTTTTGAGGTCTACTAGCGGATGTTTATGGTTGAAATCATTATTGGATAACAGAGGGCACTTTGAAAGGAAAGTTTTAAAGGGGAAATCCAAGGGATATGGGATTTTGGTGTGTTTTCAACTTAACAGGCATCATGCCTTTAGTTGGGGAAGTCTGAGGGAATAGGGTCTATTTTCTGGGTTTATATGACTGTGGTATGGTTTGCTGATTGTTAGACTGGGTTAGCAGGACCAGAGGCTTGCTGCAGGATTCTGGGGCAGCTTTATAATTCAAGCATATGGTAGGGGTGTTAGCTTGATCAATTTGTGTTGCAGCCACCAGAGGGTAGGAGACTGGTGGACAGGTTGTGTTATTTGGTTCAGGCTCGTACACAGGGCAGGACATTCCAGTTGGTCAGGGAGGATTTAGAGGTAAATTTTGTATTTTTGCAACAGACAGGGTTAAGTTAATTTACTAAATTTTGGACGGTGGCCTGATTGCCATTTGGTAATGAGTGAATTTAGGGGGGGGGGGTCTAAGGTTGGGAACATAGAGTACTTCATTGCTGGGATTGGGAGTTCAGGAACTAGGTAAAGGGGTTCTGGTTTGCTGGCTCTTAGTGTTAGGTCATTACAGTTTGTGGGGTTCAAGGGGTTATACAAGCAGTCTTTTAAGCAGGTTTTCTAATGTTACATACTGAGTTGAAGTCTTTACAGTGAGTAGCCGCAGCACCAGATGACGTGCTGATAGAAGGTGGGGTCCAGTTTCATGGGGATATTATGGCAGCAATATGGGTGTCTGGCACCATTAGCGGCGGCATCTCAGGGTAGTTAGAAGATTACATGAGTGTGGCAGGAGGTTGGTTTAACTTTATAATTAATGTATATGGTAGGGTTGTTACTAGCTGGGTCACATTGTATTATAGCTGCCAGATGCCAGCATATTGATGGGCTGGATTTTTTTCACTGATATGGGGCAGGGTTGTCAACAAGGTGGTGTACTTCAGTGGAACAAGGAGGAGTGGGTGGATACTACTTCAGTTATATGGGTGTTAGGGTTATGCTAATTGCTAAATCTTGTATAGTGGTTCACATGCTTGAGAGATAGTGTAGGTTTCATTAGTGTGAAAAGTAGGCCATCATTATTGTCAAAGTAAGTTGGTTGTAAGGTTGCCACTTGATAAATGGAGTGTCAGTTCGCTACAAATAGTGTGATTGCCATTTCATGGATGTTTTGAAGTTAGGAGTTGTGTGGTTTTGGGATTACAAATGTTTTCTTGTTTTGGAATAGTGGGTATGATGGTGGGATTACTAGGCGGCAGATTCACTAAGAAAGGAAAATCAATTTGGTGATTACTCCGGGTTCTAATTGATTATACAGATGATGGGTACACTGAATGCTGTTTGGCTTAACCCTTCCCTTTAGGTGAGGTAGTTGGTTTAAAATGTTGGGTAGAAGGGGGGGGGACAACCTGGTCAGGTTGGTTGGCAGAGAAAAGGGGCAAGCTTGCCCTCTTCTTTTCTCCCTCTGGTGTCTGGGTTCATTTCAAGGATTTGGGGAAAGCAGGAGGAAGCTTGCTGAATAGATAAGTAAGCTGAGGTAAGGATGCTGCTTATTTGGTGGAAGGTAATTCAATGAATGGTGTATGAAGTGAGATGGGACGCTGCTTCATAAGTAAAGTAAGAGAGTACAGGTATGTATGCTGCTTACTGAGTAAATGGGATATGAAGTGAGTCTGGAATGCTGCTTTATAAGTAAAGTAAGTGAGTACAGGTATGTATGCTGCTTACTGAGTAAATGGGATATGAACTGAGTCTGGGATGCTGCTTCATAAGTAAAGTAAGTGAGTACAGTTATGGATGCTGCATACTGGGTAAATGGGGATATGAAGTGAGTCTGGAATGCTGCTTTATAAGTAAAGTAAGTGAGTACAGGTATGTATGCTGCTTACTGAGTAAATGGAATATGAAGTGAGTCTGGGATGCTGCTTCATAAGTAAAGTAAGAAAGTACAGGTATGGACGCTGCTTACTGGGACAGGGTGAGTAGGTACCCTGCCCTGATTAACATTACAAGGTTGTTTATGCTGTGTTTAGAACCAACTATATTGTGTTTAGTTGTAATTAATAATTTTGGTGATCAAAGCTATGTTATGAAAGTTTTAATAAAGGTTGTCAAATGTCATTTGGTGTGATGTGTTTATTGAAGGGGACAGAGACAAATGGGGTTTGGCAACAAACCAAGTTGTCCTGGGACATCTTCAAGAGGGGATAGAGTGATTTATTAGTGGAGGTTAGTTGGGTTGGGGAGGTGAAAGCATTAAATGGAGAGAGGGATGATTGGGAGGAAATGCGATAAGGGTAGGGAGGGGCTAAAGGGGTTTAGACAAGTGTAGTTAAGTAAATAATCACATTTTGGCCTGAACTTGCTACCCACTCATCCTCTCTTTTTTGTTGGTGGGTTGGTGGGGATTGGGGTTATTTTATCAGTTGGGGTAGGCAGAGTAGAGAGACAGGCTTGTCCTCTTCTGTTCCCTTTCTGGTGTCTGGGTTCATTTTAAGGATTGGGGGAAAGGAAAATGAGCAGCTGGAGGAAGCTTGCTGAACAGATAAGTAAGCTGAGTTAAGGATGCTGCTTATTTGGTGGAAGGTAATTCAGTGAATGGTGTATGAAATAAGATGGGACACTGCTTCATAAGTTAAGTAAGTGAGTACAGGTATGTATGCTGCTTACTGGGTAAATGGGATATGAAGTGAGACTGGGACGCTGATTCACAAGTAAAGTAAGCGAGCAAAGGTATGGACGATGCTTACTGGGACAGGGTGAGTAGGTACATTGCCCTGATTAACATTACAAGGATGTTTATGTTGTGTTTAGAACCAACTATATTGTGTTTAGGTGTAGTTAATAATTTTGGTGATCAAAGCTATGTAATGGAAGTTTTAATAAAAGTCGTCAAATGTCATTCGGTGTGATGTGTTTATTGTAGGGGACCCGGACAAATCCTTCTTATTAATGTGTGAAAACATTAAATACATTCAGAAATGTATGCAGCATGTGTTTTGATGCAGTAACTCATCTAGAAAAGTACAATGTATATAATTAAAGTTTACTGGTTGCAACTGCATTTGTAATGGCATACGTAAAATACATATTTCTCAGTCTTGTCGATGATTGAATTCAATGAACTGGTGAAATAAAAACATGCTTTAAAGTACAGACAATATCTGGCTCAATTAATGCAGTGAGGTTAAAAAATATTGCAACAAGTAATACAGTTATGTGGCAACCTTAACATAGTGAATGACAAAAAATACTGGATTTCAGAAATAAATTAAAATGAGATAGAGTTGCGTTGCGTTGCATTCATAACTGACATGATTTTCTGCATTGTTTCCTTTCCTAATGACTTTAGTTAGCATTTTTAATTTGCTTTGACTAGTCAGAATCATAAATTTTAAACTTTTTACCACATTTCACAAATGATAGCTGGAAGTTGCAGATAAACACATTTATACATATTGGGAATTAAAGTAAATCTTAATTGTACTCTTAGTGTTGGATGCAAATGTCATCATTTTAGCCATTGATGAAATGACATATAGTTGTACATATTTCAACAGAGAATAGCTATTAGTTTACATAATAACATTTTAAAAATGCCTCTGCAAGATACATTTGTTTTATTGTATTTTTATTTTGCTTGAAGAGAACCCCAGCCAAATCTAGTGAAAACATTATTTCAAATATGTCTAACTTAGATGATGTCCTCTTAACTTTGCGCAAACATTTACTCCTGATTCTAGTTAGACAAACTCTGCATTAACACGTTTTTGTCTCCTTGCTGCAAGATTAAAGTGCCTTAACCTGAACCTGCCGTGTGTTGATCATTTTGAAGTTATTTTTCCTTTGACAGTTTTCTTTAGAAATACATGGTAATTATTTTTTTCAAAGAGATGATAATATTGAAAAAGGTCCAATTGTAACTTTTACTATATAACCTAGAAATAAAACCAATAGACAAGTCCATAGAGTGTTTTAGTTTCTCAAATGATAAAATCCGAAAAGTGTGCCTACATGGAGATGATTTGTTAGCAATAATAGCTGATAACTTCAAAGCAATGGAGGGGGAGTCTGCAAGAGTCTACTGAATGGGTGAGTCTATGCTGACGACTCTACCCTGACTTGCTCGGCCACATCCCCACTAGAGTTACAGTTAGCCACCCAGACTACCTTTAACACAATAGAAAACTGGCTTTCCCAACGACGTCTGATTCCAAATCCTAAAAAAACAAAAATGCTGTTGTTATTACCTACACAAAGGTCTACTGCCATTAACTTTATAATAAAAGCAAATGATGGAACAATAATCTCCCCTGACCTCTCCACTAAACTCTTAGGTGTCATTACAGATAATAATCTAAAATTTGACCTACATGTTAACCAACTGATCAAAACCATCAACAAAAAACTAGGATCACTTTACAGAATAAAAGCCTTCCTAACCCCCCCAGCCAAAGTTTCCATAGCTCGATCTCACCTTTTCTCTACTCTTCTGTATGTTTCCCCTCTTCTCTCTAATGTTAACAAGACTGTCATGAACAAACTCTCAGTCTGTTATAACCACATTGCCAGGTTTGCCACTGGGCTGCCTTTTAGGACACATCACTGCATCGATCTAATCTAATCTGAGATTCAGGTATATCTTTAATCACAGTCCAGGGCTAACAACTGCAGTGGGAGAGGACTTGACTCTTCTGCTAGTTAAAGAAGACAAAGGGAAAATTCTTTTTACTCAAAACACTTCTTCAGACAACAAAGAAACCAGTTGGCTGCTATCAAATATATCCTTTACTGAGTAATATAATACTTTGCTTACCACTACATACTTCTCTTACCCAGGTAACCTTGAAAACTTCAACCTTTTAATCAATGTAATAATCTAAAATACTAAACCATCAGATAGTATAGTCTTTGTTGGGTATTTCTGTATAAATGTCTCCTGCCTTCTCAGTAAAAACATATGATTTCATTAGAAGCCTTGGTTTGGTGGAGCTAAAAATGAACTAAGCAGACTAAATTTAAAAATAGAAAAACAATATTCCTAATAGCCACAGTCACTCTCATCACTTCAACTCCATATCAGTGGTTTCTGCCCTATCACCTTTAACAACAACACGCCCCTTCATAAGCAATCCCCAAATCCTCTTCATTTTCTACCCAAGTACCAAAACTACACCATAGACCATAACTAAGAATCAGCCAAAACAGAATGAATCAATATCCTTAAAGGCACTGACACAATTAGTTGGCTAACACCTACACTAATAATACTGCAGACAAAAATATTCCATAAAGTCACCAGTTTTCTGAGACTTTAAAGGTCTAAACAGAATTTGACCTTTTTCCTGGGTACAACTGTAACATTTCTCTCAGAAGAGATTAGAAACCGATCTTAAGAGAATTAGACATGTTGCCTGGGTAAAATAGATAGCATTCCTCTCAGTGGAAATCAGAAACAAATTCATAATTTTAAGAGACCTAGCTAAAGATAAAAATCAATAAACTATGTAAGTCCTCCCAACTCTCATGTATACATTATAGCTTCAGCAAAAATATAAAAAAAAAATCTGTGATCAAATTCATACCTTTAAGACACCTAGAAAGCCATTAAAAGACTTAAACCTTCCTCCTCTAATGTATCCAGTCCAACTTGATTACAAATGAGGAAATTATCTGAGACGCGAGTTAGAAGGTCTCAGATATAATCTGTCATAAAGGATCTTGGTGAAAATACTCTGCACAGTATATACCAATTTTGTATTCAGGCAATCTGAAAACATCAAAAAGAAACTGTGTAAGAGTTTGCACCAAATTATAAAACTGGTGCAGTCTTTTCCCCAAATAATTATCCATTTCTACCTTAAACCTTGACAAAGATGAAGCCTGCAATATCTCAAATAAAAGAGGATTCCATATTGCCCATGTTCTATATCTGAAGGAATTATGTTGAGTTCTTGATCTTGTCATTACTAGATCAACAAATAGGTTGTTGTTCTTAGTATTTTGCGTGTGTGATGTAATGTTCAAACCTAGAGTCGCTGACGAGGGATATTTTTTAGACATTTAAAAACAAAACAAAAATATCAAGTATCAGTTTTGCAGCCAATATGTAATAGAATAATTTCACTTCTTTCAGTGTTTGCTTTTATGAAAGATGTCTGCCTAGTAAAAGTTTTTGTATTCTTTCAAGTTTTTTAGAAAAAAAATGAATTGTACACATATAGTTGTTCACAATTTTCAATAAGCATACTGAGCAGTAACTTGTAAATGGGAAGAATTTGCTTTTTCTTCTGCACTGTTAATAGTATGCCCAAAGTACTCTGTAGCGGTGACTAAGGAAAGCCAATATAGTTACAAATATAAGCTCATCATCAGCTAATACCCACAGAGTTTTCACAATATTGTATTTTGAAATAATTTCTGAATAATGGCATATGGATACTTGTTATTGCCAACAGCATAGTGAAACATATTATTAGGTACTAAAAAATACTCTACTGATGTTATACCAACTGTATAAAGAATACAAGTTTTTGCATCAATCCCTACTCATTAGCACAACCAACAATGGACCAAACATCAGTTCCAAACTCTGGAAAGTCTTTTATATCATCCCTCTGTACAAAGGTGGATCCTCTACTGGGTTCTCAAACTACAGGCCAAGTACCCTCCTCCACCCCATAGCCAATATTCTTGAATAATGCATACACAGAAAACTCTTCGACTGTCTAATAAGCAATAATCTCCAATCATATGGCTTCAGACCTAAACACAGTACAACCACTACCCTTGTTAGTTTTACAAACTCAGTCAACTAGCTTAGAAATGACAAAAAGCTCATCTTCTCTATCTTTCTTGATATGTTTAAGGCCTTTGAAACATTATCACACCAAAAGCTACTAAATGAGCTTGCTTCCTTAAACCGAACTCAGCCAGCCCTCTTCTGGTTTCTCAACTACTTAACTGACCACCAACAAGCTGTTAAGTGCCAAAATGAATTCTCCACCTTATTACCATTCTCAGTAGGAGTACCCCAAGGCTTCTATTGCTCTTCACCATATTCACCAACAGGCTCAGCACAGCCATCCAGCATGCAACCGTCCTACAATACGCAGATGACTTGTCCCTCATATGTTTAGCTCCCTCCCTACCAGAACATTCATAAACAACCCAACAATCTTTCCAAGACATTGAAAAATACCTCTCTGACTCTCAACTCATACTCAATCCCCATAAAACAAAGCAAAGTTCCTGATTACTCTCCCCTTTTACCATCTACTCAGCCATTAAAACTAAAATTGAACTCATCCAGCACACCATACTCCTTGGAGTAATAATTGACAGCAACCTAAAATTTGACAAACACCTTGCTCTAACTGTCAAACAAGTCCACATTAAGCTAGGCTCACTATATAGAGTCAAGCCATATCTAACTAAGGCCACTAGACATTGTAGGACTCATCTACTCTCTACCTTTCTATATGCTTCACCAATATTTACTATTCATAGAAAATCTGATTTATAAAAAAAAATGGAGTCCTACTATAACAAAATAGCAAGATTCCATACTAACTTCCCTCACAGATCACATCACTGCATAACACGTCGTAAACTAAATTGGATTGAACTACCCAATCGCCTATCCCTCAACCAACTAACTTTCATTCATTCCATCTTCCACCATCTAGACAACTGTCTAACACTCAATAGCTTAGTGCAGCCCTACTCAAACGACAGGCCACTAAGATCCTCCAATAAACTAGTACTCAGAGTAACTAAATATAATAATTGTTACGGTAATGCTCTCTTCTCTCACCATATATCTAAGTCCTGGAATTTCATGCCTCAGATGATACTAAATTCTAGTAAAACATCCAAATTTAAATTGATGCTTAAGGAACACCTAACCAAAAACTGGTTTTGCTCCTGCACCAATCCAGGCTGATCATTCTGTCCTTCCTTGTTCTTACAACCAAAATGTCTCTTCCCTTACTAAATTCTAACATCTAAACTATCCCTTCGCTCATGGAATTCTAATTTCTTTCTACCCATCATAAGCTCACTACTGTTCCTGTATTTATCTACCTATCTCAAGCTTCCTACAGTTTCATCATATTCCCACCTTCTTGTAGTTCTTCTCAGTACTGCCTTAGATATCACTGTTTAGAACAACTAACACTAGCATAACAAAAATCAGACATACTCATATTCATATACCATACATGTATCTCATAAATATTTACCACCAAAACCATGATATTGATCTACTGAACAGTCATTTCTCTATGATGGCACAAGCTATTTCATGCTAGTTTATTTGTTAGGTTTCTTTTTTTTCCACTTTATATTACTATCTCAATTTTTATTGTGTATGTATAAACTATTTACTACCTATATTTACCAACGTTATGTATTCTTGATTATTATCAATTTCTTGTATTATTTTTAATGTGTTTTGTAATGGAGGTTTTCTCCCTGGGCCTCTGCTGAAAAAAGACCACTGGTAAACAAATGTAAAATAAATAAATAAAAATAAATAAATTATCAGCATAGCTCCTTACCCATGTAACAATACTAATTACAAAAATAGTGCATGAATAAATCAAACAAGAAAAGTCCCAGAGCTGACCCCTGAGGAACACGAACATTGACTATCCTGTACTCTGTAACCTTATTTTAAATATTTATGCTACAGGTTCTGCTTGGTGGCTGTCTCAGTACCCATGTCATAATATTGTTATAAAACTTCACACAACTCAAAATCTGAAGAGTTTTATTTTGTGATACCGAGTCAAATGTTCTTCAAAAATATAAAAAAGACCATATCTGTTGGTAAATCAAGCTTACCGGAATGTAAAACATTGCCATAAAATTCCCAAATGATACTCAGCAGGACTGGACAGGTATAAAACCAGTTGAGACATGTTTACATTTTTATCACTCAAACCATGATAGAATAACCTTCGATAGGCTTTCCTTAACAAATTAGTCAGACTCACCGGTCTATAATTATTTATGCCCCCTGGTTTTCTTCCTTCAAGCAAGTGACTACTTCCAAATTGCTGTTACAAGCTCAGTATACAAGGTTTTAAAATGCAAAATATTTTAAAAAGTTGCAGTAAAAGTAAAGTATTTAGACAGAAAACGTACATTTAAGTCATGCGGGCTTGATGAAACATTGCAGTTTATTTTGCAATGACTGCTTTAACTTTTAAAGTCATCATTTCAGCCTATGTGCCTTTCTCAATATTCATGTCAGAAAATTAGGTAGTCATCAGAATTATACCTGGAAAAAAAGAGTTAAATATGTCTCATATTCTGGTAAGAGCATTCAGAACTGAATTATCAATATTCTGACATATGCCCATATCTTAGTATTTTTACATTGTATTGTATTCTTAGAAATGTTGTGTTGTTATCCTTGATATAAAACCTACACATTTTTAATCATATCATGCCATAGTTTTGCAAAGTCTTAATCTCTGTGAAACTTATTTATAACTGAGCTTATTAAATAGGTTTTAATATTTTTTTTTCATTTCTGAATTATTCATGATTGACCATTGGATTCTGTAATTTATATTTTGACATTCTGAATTCGAACATTCCAAAAATATAATTCACTATATATATGTATATATATGTATATATATATATATATATATATATATATATATATATTTCGCAATGAAAGGATTTCAGCAGTCTGTACTTTCAGAGAAATGTAGCTTCAGAGAAGCGAGGTTGGTTAAGTAAAATTTAGTTAGACGTAATTTCGTTGAAAGAAGGTAGACATATATATATATATATATATATATATATATATATATATATATATATATATATATGTATATATATATATTTTTATCTATATATATATTTATAAGCACCCTTAAATGTGGGGGACTGAATGAACTCTGAGCTTACATAACACCAAAGAAAAGGGAAAACTTTGTAAGCTCCACTGCCCGATAGAATCACATCAAGTCCACCCCTATACATTTGATGACTTAAATCATCAAACATATTTCTCAATTCGCATTGAATAAATAGCAAGTTCAGTGGAACAGACTGCATACTCCCCCCCCCATAAATAAATATCTATATATCTATATTTATATCTATCTATCTATCTATCTATCTATCTATCTATCTATCTATCTATCTATTCCTACCATGGTCCTCAGTTCTTCAAGGGATCTTTGAAAATCACCTGCCACTATATTATAATGGATTGTTTTTATAAACAAACAAAAAAAAGATGACAGATTGTATATGTGCTACTACATTTTTATATTGCTTGGTTTATATTTATATCTAAATCTATGTCAAATCTATATGTATATGTATATACTGTAAATATTGTGAGGTTGCTTACATGAGTGAACATTCAGCACATCAAGATACGCAATAGCAAGCGCATGTTACAGCAAACAAGATGCTTGTCCAGTGTGTGTGTGTGTGTGTGTGTGTGTGTGTGTGTGTGTGTGTGTGTGTGTGTGTGTGTGTGTGTGTGTGAGAGAGAGCACCCTCATGACCATGTGTCTGTATGTTTATGACAAGATGTATGCCAATGCACATACATATGTTTACAGATATGTTAAACTTTAACAGGATTTAAGATATTATGCCAATGATAAAATGTTTCTTTATGCATATTCTTAAAATTCTAGATGAACTATTTCATAACCTAATGAATTAAAGTATTACACAGTCTATACTAATTCAGGATGATGCGTGTGTCACAGTGCCATTAGTATCCTTCGGACTGCAATTATTACACATCTTGCAAATGTAATAAAATGTTATGCTAGGTTTATGATAAAAACTGATTTCTAGCAAGCAACTATTCATCAGGAATGCAACTGAATGGATTCTGAGGTTCACTCTTTGCTGTTTTTTTTTTCTGTTAGCATTCTTCCATCAGTAGTATTAACGTCTTTTATAAAAATGTAGAGACAAGAAAACACAATTTGCAGTATGCTATATGACATTACAATCAGTCTTTCACAAGCTTTCGAATTGGTAAATGCCTTTGATTCAATAAATGCCTTCCATTATTATTCATTCCTAATATAACCAAGACAAGCAAACTGAAATCTGCTCCAAAGATATTAAATGCCAGTAAAGCATAAAGAATGTTACTGACAGTTCCCTGCTTAGAAGCTGTACTACGTATTTAAAAATATCTAACATTCTGATCAGCCATTGAAGTAATAAATCAATTGCAAGGCATGTTTTTGATGCCCACATCAAGTTCCTTCATGTATCATCACTACTTGTATAGCTTCTTTAATAAAATGTAAATGAATGTGCTACCTCAAAAAGTATTAAAGAATATTGGTGAATGAGTCCTCATGGTGTTGTAATCTTTCTTCAGAACTGCTTTTAAATCGTTATTCCTATGTATTTAATGGAAATTGTCATACAAAGAATAGATTAATACAACTTTTGTGACAAACTTGTAAAAATAAATATTTTTGCTGCTGCTTTCAAGTAAAATGCATTATTTATTTATTTATGTCTGTGATTGTTCATTTATCTGCTTATTTATACTAGGTACATGGCAGAGTTCTGCTTTATTTCCATTTATCAAATCTCATGCAGGCTACATTTTTTAATATTGCTATCATAGCTTACAAGGATATTTTCAAAGAGGAAATGACCATGCCGTCCATTTTATCCAGGGTTGCATATTTTTATTACTCAATAGAATGAACTATTATTTGCAGAGACAACTTCTTTTTTATTAATGCATTGCTATATGCACGTCTAAATGTACCATTGGTGCATGGTTTTCCAGTACAGTTTTCATGGAACATTCATTATCAGAGTATCTATTTGCTGGCAATTACATGGATAGCAACATTTATCAAAAGCTATAGTAACTGTATTGTACAATAAATGTGTATGACAAATGTAGGGGGATATTTATAGGATCAGAAGACATATGGATAGTTTGTACATAGTATGGTGAGGACAAAATGGGTCACGTTTTTCTTGCACTTTTCATTTAGAAAGCAGTGTATCAACTGATTATTCTTAAATATTGTTATCTTGCAGTTTTTCAATCTAGCAAATGATTGATTTAACATTATTTGCATAATGCAGATTAACTACAGCACAGTCGATGCCTTTGAAAGCATTTTCGCGTTCTCAAAATGAAACCCATTTAGGAAACATAATTCTTTGTTCAGGTTGCCACAATATAAAGGGATTACATTTACACAATACTGGATTTTAAAGTTTGTATCAATATCAGACCAGTGTATGCAGTCTGAAAGTGTTTAATGTCAAAGCAATCAGCAAAAAGACTTAAAGCACTCTTCCAGCTTCACTGTGCAGAAATTTAATTTAACTCAGAATCAAATTAGTTTGTTAGCAAGAACTGTTCTTTCCTAGTGAAATTCCAGTAATAGTTATATATGATCATTACCACAATCATCTCTTGTGGACCACAACCAACAATCTCACACAGTCTTAAACTATTTTTTTTTTGTTTCCACTTTTAGAATTTAACAGTGCCAAGGTCATCTTAAATATATTGCTGATGAATATTTATTATTTATTTACATTTGATAACTGGGTAGTGTCTGGCTGAGCAAGAAGCCCGTGTTCAGCAGCAACTTGGGGGAGAAAAGCTCCCAAAAGAAGTTATAATAGATAAACAGCATCCATAAAGTAGGTTACCAAAAAAAAAAAAAATATATATATATATATATATATATATATATATATATATATATATATATATATAGATATATATATATTTTTTTTTTGTTTACACATTTGCTTTCTGAAGTAGAAGAGACAATCACTTCAGCCTCTCACTGGTAAAACTGAACAGTGATGCACTGTCGGATTCTAAAAATGTATAAGACTAATTTATCCCATATATCTCATTTCCTCTCTGCTTTTACTTGCTGGTGTGAGTAAGCACAACATTATCATTTTGAGAAATCACTTCCCTTCAACTGTTTACATTTATTGGCCATCCTACTGTATTCCATAGTAGTAGAATACAAAAGTGACCACCCCCTTTCAATCTATCTTGCTTTTTAAAAAATAGTAACTCTCCACTAAAACTTTACTTTTTAGACAGGTAAAACTTAAGTTACCTACTTTCACATCTAACACCTCTAGTGCACACTGTAGTGTTTAGGATACATCTTTTTTTTTCATCTTACCTTTAAGCATCTATTGCAAGACCACAAGTTACTGGAAAGCTCACATTTTGCCTCTCAGTAGTCATCTTGGGATTAGTGCTTCTGTTTTCTCCTAGTGAGAGAAGGAGTGCAGTTACATTATTTCCTGGAGACTGCCGATCACCAAAAAGCTTACTAGCTGCTTTATAGGTGACAGCTTGAAATCTGTGCTTATATTCTGATCTTGGGTGAGAGTAGGAGCAGAGTGCATTGATTCCTGAGTCTTTCTGGTTGGAGAGTGAGTGTCTGTGCTTAACGCACCTGATTGGTTTGGTTGCTATTCGAGGCATCTACCAGAAAAAGGCTACAAGCCTGCAGACCCTTGCATCATCTGGGACAAGTTTGTGGATCACCGAACAGGCCGTGGACTGCTTCTTTTCTTGTGTTTGGTGCTAACATTTTGCTTCTGGTCAGAGAATAAGCAAAGGAGTATTGTATCCCAACAGAGTGAAGCTGTGCTGAGACCAGCATTAGTAGTAGCCAGGCAGTAGCCATTCATGTGACTTCCCACTTTTCATCATTCTTGACAACATCATTCTTTATTTTTCAGTAAGTAATGCTTGATTTCTTTCTAACTTCAGAATATCTGCCTAAATACTTCATCCTTAAATTTTCAGGGTCTACGTGTTAGTTTCCAGACACCTTGAGTGACATTTTTCCTGTAAAAGGAATATATAAGGAAACAGGTCCAGTATTTAGTAATAATGACAATCCCTCCTGGCATGTCTAAAGGTCAGTTCCTTGTGCATTCCCCTATTAACCTGGTGAACTTGGGCATTCTGAGACAGTGTAGTAACTGCCTCATGTACATAGACAACCCTCTCCTCTTACCTCCCAAAACTCAGACTTGTGAGAGATGCACTTATATATCCAAATTGGAAGCCATACACTCTTAAGCCAAAACCGGAACAGCTGGTTAAGAGGAGAAGATCAACACCTACACCACACCACATGCAACACATAGCCCTCCAGAATACCCACCATCACAGCTCTCACATAAAAACATAAACCACACACACACACCTTTGCAGAGGCTCTCAATAGAACTCTATCCAAACAGCAGAGACCTCCAAGGTAGAAATGCACTCAACCACCACAACACAGCACAAACCACAAGACACATAGCTCACCTACACCGTGTGCCCCTCAATATAAACCCCTAAGGCAAAACAGCGTGCCCCATACACTAATCATAGGTGACTGAATAGTGAGGCACACTGATGTCCCACTCAATAGGTTGAATAAGGAGAAGGTAACAGTCAGCTGTCTATCAGGTGCCAGAATCCAACACATAACATACGCACTCGGGTCACTCCACAACAAATACAGGTATGACTCTGTCACTGTCCATGTGGGTGTTAATGACCTGAGATGCACCTCCCTGGACTACATGAAAAGAGACATGGAGGAGCTCTCTGATTATGTGGCCCAGGCAGGTATAACCATATCCTTAAGCAGCATCGTACCAATGCCCAGAATGATACCGCAGTACAAGCAGAAAATGATTGACTTCAACAACTGGCTAAGTTTCTGGTGTCATTCTAAGGGGATCCAGTATCGGTCTACTTGGGATGACATGATTGACAGACCTCGATGCTTTGCCAGAGATGGCCTGCATCTGTCACCCCTGGGTTTCTGTATACTGGCTAAGGCTCTTGCCACCCATATAGTGCCTTTCTTAGGTGATGTTCCAAAGACCAAATTACCACTGTATCAGCTATAAATAAACACAATCTGATGGTCATGCTGCTCAATGCTAGAAGTCTAAATCTCTAGATGCACTTGCTCAAAACACTCCTCAAAATGGAGAACAGTGACATTTGTGCTGAAACAGAGACCTGGTTTAAAGCAGCAAAAACCTTCCCTGCACTACCAGGCTATAACTTATTCCATACCTTTCGGCCCCAGAGCATGGACAGGAGTTCCAAAGGTGGTGGTGTCTTCATATTCGTAAGGGATATGCAAACTCACAGACTAGCAGCCCAGCATAACACATCTGAGATATTTCAGGTACAACTAACATTGGGTAAGATGGCGATTCAGGTCGTAGCCTGCTGTAGGTCCCCAACCATGTCCCAAGACTCTCACTCCACGTTCCTAGGCACTCTGGAAACTATTAGGGTCCAACACAATACTAAGACCCAAAAATGTAAGCCAGCAAACTGTGAGGCTGAAAAAATAATAAATTTATTCAGTTAGTGCAATGCACAAACAAACAAACAAACCGGTTTCGGCTGGTACACAACACAGCCTTCCTCAGTGTAAAATAGAATCCATTTCAGATAGTCTTTTATACATGCACTTAATTAGATTAGGTTTGTGATTGGATGGTCAAAATTGTTCATTTAATCCAGGTGGAAATAAACCACCCAGTTTAACAATCCCTTTTTCTCCTTTCTGTCAAGAATGGAATGCCACCCCACTTTGTTGGATTTATTCCCTTTCATGATGTCTATAACCATGAAACTGAACTTGGCAGATGAATGTTTTATAGAATGTTTATATAAAGCGCTGCTTGATTTTTCTTCTTCATGTCACTGGTATGCTCAGAGATTCCCAGTCTTAGTGGTTGTGAAGTTTATCCTATATAGAAAGAGAAACAGCTGCATGTTTCTAGATATATCCAGCTATTCGCTACTGCAATCAGCAAAAAAAAAAATTTATGTCATAAACTATGCCACAGCTTATACTTGTGAATTATTTGGATTTAGAAACCTTACTACAGTGAGTGCAATGCCCACATGGGAAGCATCCTGTGAGCACCTCACCTATTAGTGTAGTTTGGACCTCCTGAAATGGTGTCCTGAAATGTGAATGTTTATAATGATTCAAATGGGAAGCAAGATTTCTCCCTTTGCGAAATGAAAAATGGCATCTCTCTGATAGAATATTAGTTAGATTGTGATTACTCTGTAAAATATTCCAGTGTCTCTGTACACTGTTGATTAATAAATCAGAATTCCTACCATAAGTGGTCACTAGTCTAATGGGTGCCAAGCTTTACTGCTCCCATTGTTTGTAGGCCAAAAGGTCTTCCCTCTTGAGTGTATTCGCCCAATTGCTGGCCTGAAGATCATGTCCCATCTGATATCCCCTATCTCTAAACCTGTGAGTCAGATCCCGTCTATATTCCTGAAAGGTAGAATCCTTAGAACAAATATGTCTCATTCTAATGTATTGGGATATGGGGATATTTTTGGCTATGTGGGGCGGATGAAAGCTGGATGCATGGAGGAGGGTATTGTATTGGGAGTACTTCCGGAAGACTTCAGTACACAGAGTATGATCTGGTTTTCTAGAGACGGAAACATCAAGAAAAGTAATGATGTTCACGTCAAAATTAACTATGAAGTGTAAACTCCATTGTTTTCATTTAGATAGTCAATGAATTCAGACAGATATTCCACATCTGACCTCCATACCATCCAGCAGTCATCCAAATATTGCATCCAAATGTCTATTTCTGTCAGGTACAAGTTACGGCATGCATCACAGATTAGTTGTTCTTCAATGAAGGCCATAAAAAGGTCAGCATAAATTGGGGCAAAGGATGCCCCCATAGCCGTCCCCTTGATTTGCCAATAGCATATGTCCTGATAGAAAAAGACATTATTGGTTAGGACATGCTCTATCAGGCCCAACAAAAAAGTGTTGAACCCTGGCTGATATAATTCAGATTTGTACAGCCAGTATTCAATGGCCTCCAACTCAGCAGCATAAGGGATGTTTGTGTAAATGGCACTAACATCTAGAGTGCACATTAACCATTCTGGTTCAAGTTGAGTGTCTCAAATGATTTTTAGAAATTCTGTGATGTCTTGCATGTGTGATCGGACCCACTGTAATAAAGGTTTAAGATGTTTGGTAAGAAACAATGACAATGGTTCAGTGATAGAGCCTCTCCCAGACACAACTGGTCTCCCAGGTGGTTTAACAGGGTCCCCGGGGTGAACTTTCTATTTACTGAAACACCAAGGCTGTATAAAACGAATCCAAAAAATACCACACAGTTGAGAAAGAAATAGCAATCTGTTCTAAAACTTGTGAATGATCCTGTTGCATTTAAACCCATAACTTACTTAGACAAAAAGAAATGTATAAGTAATATTAATATGTGTGCATATGATTTACAATTATCATGTGAAATAGATCTCGATTTATTTCACTATTTCACTGTCTCTTCCCCTAGAACTCCTCAATTATATGGGATACCCAAAATACACAAGTGTCTAGAAAATCCACCTATGAGACCTATTGTCTCAGGCAGTGGATGGGCTACTGAGCCTATATCAGTCTATTTACATACACAGTTGCAACCCTTTTTATCAAAATGTGAGACTGTCATAAAAGACATTAATGACTTTATTATAAAGTTAAAAAACTGGTATTCGTCATCTGATATAATTAGAAGTAAAAAACCATTACTAGTGACACTTGATATATCCTCTTTATTTACAGTAATACCTATTGAGTATGGGGTTGATGAAATACGTGATTTTCTAGTACATAATTCATCTTTTTTGGTCAGTCACATTGAGAATCTTTGTGCTTTGCTGGAACTAGTACTAACTAACAATGTTTTTATATTTGATAATCAACATTATTTGCAGCTTACTGGTGTAGCCATGGGCACACCAGTAGCTAATACATATGCTAACATAGTTTTAAATCAGTGGGAAAAGAAGTATCTTTATGGTGATGCACAGCATTCCAATCCGAATCTCTTGTTATACCAGAGATTTGTAGATGACTGTTTTTTGTTATGGGGTGGCACCATGGCCGAGCTAGATGATTATTTGGAGTATTTGAAAAAGACTACAGAATTCTTAAAATTCAAAATGGTAGTTTCTTATAGTTCGATTAATTTTTTGGATCTAACTGTAGGATATCAGGATGGCACATTTAACACCACGGTGTACAAGAAAGAGGTCAATGCAGGCAGATATTTAAATGGAAGCAGCATGCATGCCCCCCATGTCTTTAAGGGCATTGTAAAAGCGCAGTTTACTAGGATTAGTAGGTTAAACACACTGGAATCAACCTTTGACAAACAATTGGAAGATGTGTATATTGAATTCATTAACAGTGGCTATGACCCGGAGCTCCTAGTAAATATTAAAAATGAAGTAGTAATGCATAGGAAGACATTATATGCACCCATAATGTTATCTGACCATCAGTCTATTATGAGAACTAATTGTGGTGACAATAAATTAAGATATGTAACATCATTTAATGTGATGACTAATACTGTAAAGAGAATTAAAGTAAATACTGGACGGTCCTTATGGCATCTCAAGATGTAAAAAATATATTGGATGAGAAACCATGTTTTGTCTATAGGAATATGAAATCATTAAAAAGCATGCTGTGTTATAAGGATTTCGTGGAAGACAGAGTAAATTTGAATAATATTGAAAAAACAGGTACATATCCCTGTATGAATTGTTGTTGCTGCAACAACATTTTTGTGCACGTCGGTACACATAAGAAGAGTAACTTTAAGCACCCTGCAACTGGTGAAATCTTTATTGTTAACACTCTGGCCACTTGTGTGACCACTAATGTAATATACCTTGCTACCTGTACCATCTGTCCATCGTTTTACGTTGGTAAAACGACTAGAAAGTTAAAAGACCGAATGATAGAGCACAAATCAGAAATCAGGAGGGGGTGTGAGAACAATGCACTCTATAAGCATTTTGCTGAGAGGGGGGTTAATCATATTTTTAAATTTAGAGTACTTGACAGGATTCATACTTCCAATAGGGGTGGAGACATCTGCAACCTTGTGGATGTGAAGGAGTATGAATGGATAACTAGGCTAATGGCTGATAAACATCCAGGCCTTAATGCTGCTTTATCCTTGAAGCCCATTTTAAGTAGGATACAACATATGCAAATTAAATAAATAAACATAAAAAGTGCTGACAATATTTAACTTTGTTACATGTTTTGACATTTGTATAAAAAAGTCTCTCTGTATTTTATATATATATATATATATATATATATATATATATATATATATATATATATATATATTTTCTTCTTAATGTGTATACTGTTTTTGTAAAGTGGTTATATATATGTTTATTAAGGAAGTATTTTATGTGAATCACATGATTTTTTTATGGGCTGCAGATCATGTGATTATCCTTGGTTTGTATTTAACTTGCATTTAATTGCACTGATTGTAAGCATTGAAGAAGGGTGTGAACCTGAAAGCTTTGTCTTGTGATAAAGGTGTATTTCTTTCTCAACTGTGTGGTATTTTTTGTGAACTTTCTATTTCCCATCCCCTCATCAAGATTTCTCTTGATAAGGACCAGTGAGGTGTTCTGCTTGACATGTATGGGAAGTCTATTCCAGAGAATGAGCATTCTCTGGGTTGTGAACCTGTCCCTATACCATGTTCTGTTGATAGTGGTAATGAGGTTGAGGTCTCTGGAGCATGTGGTGCAGAGGATTAGGATTTCTTTAGAGGTAGCATTTCTAATAGAACTGGGTCAGACATGGCTTTGTAAGTCAAGCAGAGATCACCTCATAGTAGATGATATGAGACAGAGAATAGCTGGAGGTTTTTCAGTCTGTCTGTGCAGGACATGTGTTCAAGGCCTAGGATCCTCTGTATGGTACTTTTGTGACCTCTCCACCTGTTGCAGGTGTCTAGTAAGATACATGCCAAATGGGGCACTGTACTCAATGAGTGGTCTAATGAGGAAGGAGTAGAGGGAGACAATGACCTCTCTCTTCCTGGATGCAAAACCCCTGGTAATGAGATGAGCCGCATAGAAGGACTTTCTGACCACAGTGGCAATGTGGTGGTCAAAGGAGAGGTTGCTGTCAGCCTGTGTCCCCAGATCTCTTATTACGCCTTCAATGTTCAGTGGGTTCCCATCAATGTGGTAATTAGCGGGAAATGAATTTTTCGCAAAGGGGATGATGACACATTTTTTTGGCATTAAGCTTAAGGCCATGGTTTTGACACCAGTCATTGGTCTCAGTGAAGCCTTTCTCGAGGATGTCTACATCACTTGGGGAGATAATCATGGCTCCCAGCTTGCAGTTGTCTGCAAACTTGGTCAGCCAGAGTCCCTCCGTGTTGGCTTGGACTTCTGAGAAGTAGATGCCAAACAGGAAAGGACCCAGGACCGAATCTTGTGGGACTCCACTTGTGACTGGTCAGCAGTCTGACTTGGAGTCTGCTACTTTCATACTGTGGGTTCTATCTGTGAGCCAATTTGCAACCCACCTAGTGATATAGGGGTTGAGGCCTAGTTTGGTGAGTGTATCTATAATTCCTGAGTGGGGAATGGTATCAAAGGCCTTGGCCAGATCGAGGTAGGCTGTATGAACTGCCTTACCCTCATCCACAGGTCTGGCGACTGTCTCAAAGAAGTCAACCAGGTTGAGTAGGCATGATCTAACTTTCACAAAGCCGAATTGTGTGGGATATAGAGTTTGGAGATTCCCTATATCCTTGTTAATTAGGTCCATGATGATGCACTCCATAGCCTTACATATCAGACTCATCAGGCTAATGGGTCGATAATTCCTAGGTTCTGTAGTCACTCCCCCTTTATGGAGAGGGATGACTGTAGCAGTGCACCATTCGGTAGGAAGAAAGCCTGACATGAGGCTGTGATTGAACAGGGCACTCAGATGTGCAGCCAGTTCACTTTGTAGTTCATAAGCACACAGCCAGGGATATTATCAGGTCCCATGGAAGATGTATACTTGGCCTTAGACAATGCAGCTTTAATCTGTGCTGCAGTAATGTTGGGTGCCTGACATTCTTCTGGTATTGTGATTGGTCCTTGGGGGGGGGGGAGAAGGGTAAGGTTGGCACTGAATCCATTGGCCAATATGTTGGCAATATCTGTTTTCTCAGTATAGGAGGTACCATTGTGTAGAAACTCAGAGCAATTCTGGGTATTGCTGTGGACATTCATGATATAGCTATAGAAGGCTTTGTGGTTGTTTTTAGTATCTGCCGCAATTCTGCCTTCATAGCTGGGTTTAGAGGTTTTGATAAGGGATCTCAACTTTTTGTTGAGGCTAATAATGGAGTTTTTCTAGTCCTGGAACTTCACCTTTTCTGCAATAGTTTCTTCCTTCTGTTATAGAGTTTATTAATGGCTGGGGACCACCAGATTGGCTTTCTTTTTTTGGAGGAGTGCATGTTGGTTCTGTTGGGTATGGCTAGTTCCATGCATTTATGTACATGTTCATACAATACATTGGTGTATGATTCGCAGTCATGCATCTATTTTCCATTGGGTGCTGTGAAGTTAGCCACCTCTGTTTTTAGAAGCCCAAAGTCAGCTTTGGAGAAGTTTTTCATGGTGGTTACCTTTGCAGGGGGAGTGGGTGAGATGTGGATTTCCATGGTGATTAGTTTGTGGTCAGATCTAACCAGGGGGGGATTGACTACTGGTGTAGAGCAACGGCTGCCCATGTTAGTAATGACCAGATCAAGGATGTTGTTACCTCTAGTGGGGGTAAGAATGAGCTGGTTCAGGGCTTAGGAAATGATGAATTCCAGGTAGGATTAGGCCAGTGCATCCGTGCATGAGTTGTTTTCCCAGTTAATGGAGTGGTAGCTGAAGTAGCCCAGTATGAGAGTGTTGAGGTGGACCCTAATAGTTTCCAGGGTGCTTAAAAATGTGGAATGTGAGTCTTGGGACATGCTTGGGGACCTGTAACAGGCTATGTCCTGAATTGCCATCTTACCCAATGTTAGTTATACCTGAAGTATCTCAGGTGTATTATGCTCAGCTACTAGCCTGGAGGTGTGCATATCCTTTATGAATATGGAGACACAGCTGTCTTTGGAGTTTCACTCTGTGTTCTGGGGCCAAAAGGTGTGGAATGAGTTATAGTCTGGTAGTGCAGGGGGGTGCTTTGTGCTGCTTTAAACCAGGTCTCTGTTACAGCACAAATGTAGATGGTCTCCATTTTGAGGAGCGCTTTGAGCGAGTGCATCTTGGGATTAGGACTTCTAGCTTTGAGCAACATGACCTTTAGGTTGCATTTATTTACAGCTCTTATGGTGTTAATTTGGTCTTTGGAATATTGCCTAAAAAAGGCACTATAGGGGGTGGAAAGAGCCTTAGCCAATACCCAAAAACCTAGGGGTAACAGATGCAGGCCATCTCTGGCAAACCATCAAGGTCTGTCAATCATGTCATCCCTGGCAGACAGATACTTGATCCCCTTAGACTGACACCAGAAACTTAGCCAATTGTTGAAGTCAATAATTTCCTGCTTGTACTGTGGTATCATTCTGGACAATGGTAGAATGCTGCTCAGGGTTAGGGTCATGCCTACCTGGACCACATAATCTGAGAGCTCCTCCGTGTCTCTTTTCATGTAGTCCAAGGAGGTGCATCTCAGGTCATTCACACCCACATGGACAATGACAGAGTCATACTTGTACCTGTTGTGGAATGACATGAGTGCGTGTGTTATGTGGCGGATTCTGGTGCCTGATAGACCGCTGACTGTTACCTTCTCCTTATTCAACCTAGTGAGTGGGACCTCAGTGTTCCTCACTATTGAGTCACTTAAGATTAGTGTATTGGGCAAGCTGTTTTGCCTTAGCGGCTTAGGTTTAGGGGCACGCTGTGAAGGTGAGCTATGTGTCTTGTGATCTGCTCTGTGTTGTGGTGGGAAGTGCGTTTCTGCCTCAGAGGTCTCTGCTGATTGGGTAGATTTCTATTGAGAGCCTCCAAGAAGATGGGTGTGTGGTTTGTGTTTTTATATGACAGCTGTGATGGTGGGTGTTCTGGAGGGCTATGTGTTCCATGTGGTGTGGTGCAGGTGTTGACCTTCTCCTCTTGACCAGCTATTCCAGTCTTGGCTGGTGAGTGCATGGCCTCCAGTTTGGATATATAAGTGCATATCTCACAAGTCTGAGTGTTGGCAGGTAGGAGGAGAGTGTTGTCTGTGTACATGAAGCAGTTGCTACACTGGCTCAGAATGCCCAAGTTCAACAGGTTAATAGGAGAAAGCACAGGGAACTGTAATGAGGAATGTATTACTGTGAGTATGTTTGCTGGCAACAGCAATGTAATATTATAGCTATGAGTGGGGAATGTAAATGGTTAGGGAGCAGGATAAACACAGTCTTAGCAGACTGCAAAAACTGATATTTTTCTAATGCACAGAAGTATGTGTTCCTTTGCTTTGTCCATGGTACTCACTGATGTTGTTGCATAGCCCAGCAGTCTTGAGGAATGCTGCAGAACAGAAGCAGGGGAAGTCATCAGCAGTTCACAAATACAATTGCTGGTATGCTTCTATGCTACCCTACTTTACATAGCTAGGGCCTGCCAGTACACAGCTGTTGTTGCCATTATGAATCACACATCTTACCAGGAGGGAGTTCATCAGCACTGTTGCTCCAACTAAGAGGACCTACAGCTGCACAATCAGGTAATTCCAGTTGTGTAGCCACACTCAACAATCAGTCATGGCTTAGCTGTGCAATTTTTAATGCGTTCCATCATTACTCAGTGGAGTACTCCATTTATGTATCCCATCAACACATCAGAAGACACCATTAAATAGTACTTAAAGAAAAAGCAAACAATGATCTTTTTCAGTGAATTAAATTGATCTGTTGGATAAATGCGTACGTTTGTAATGGATTGAAGGAATTAAAGAAAATGTTAGTTTAGTACAGGAAATGCATACGTTTTTAAATTCACATTAACATTTTTGTTGTTTGTAGGAAAAACTGTTATTAAGATTGCAATTTGTGTTGCTGTCTGTCTAACACATACTCCCAGAAGCTTAAAGAAATTTGTACTATAATATGCAATATATCTTGTGCCAGTCTGTTTTTACACAGGCCTCTGCAAATGTAAGACAGACGCTTCTACTTATAAGCATGCATTATGTACCTGTGACGTTTGCAATTGTAAAAATACTGTGAAAAGTACTTCTACGTCAAAAAAGAAAGGATAATAATCTCCTAGAATATTCATGATATACAATAATGTTATAGGCTTAAATTAATTTTAAATACTCTAATTTTAGATGTGTATGTTTCCCACCAAAGAAAAAGGGTCCAACAACATTTTTAAGTTTCAACTTGAGAAGGACTCAACTAAACAAGTTTAACTTCTTGGAAACTCTGCCTAAGCTAAAACAAAAATAAATGCATGAATAAGCATTTTTGAATGGAGAGGCTAGCCTTCTTCACCCATTACACTTTATGGTCAAACAAGTATGAAAAATTTCTGAAAACAAAGGGAATATTGCATACATACACATTGATGCCACACTAGCAATAGTTTCCTATAGAAAACAATAAATGGAGACAGCACCATTAAGGAGCTGAACCCACTGAATTAAGTTTTCATCAGGGTGAAACTCAGAATAATGTAGTGGTATGAGTATTATACTTATCATAAAAATATTTTAAATGTTGCCAAACTTTTCATAGTTAAAAAGTTATTGCTATCATCTCTCCTGAACAATCAGGGTTTATAAATCAGAGACAAACCTTTGACCAGACTCTTACCCTAAATGCTATGACCTCTTTATCATTGATTAAACATACTCCTCTCTATGCCCTTGCAATTGACGCATCCAAAGCATTTGACAGAATAAACAAAGAATTCTTGATCTCGGTTCTACAAAAATTTAATTTCCCTGCACAGTTTATACGCATTCTTAATACCCTTTATAAAAATGCTTATACTACTTTACAAATAAACAAACATAGCTCCAAAAGGATAATGATTAATAATGGTATCAGGCAGGGTTGCCCTTTATCACCACTTTTATTTAACCTTTATATAGAACCTCTGCTTTTACTAATTAAACAGAAAACATTCCATTATATTCCAAGATTATTTAATACCGAAATACCTCTATCAGCTTACGCGGACGATTTGAATATTTACTACTCCCTTCCCAACTCTGATATTAACAAAATTAATAATGCTTTACAAACTTTCTCCAAATTCTCGAATTATAAGGTGAATATAGATAAGACAACGATCTTCCCAATTAACATTTACTCGCAATTACCTAGTGAAAGATCTTTACCTAACATAAAAGTCAATGACCATCTACAATACCTAGGAATATCCTTCCAAACAGATGGAAATATACAACACCAAGGGGGCTTATCTAGATGTTGGGGCTTGATACAAAAGGATATGGAAAGATGGACTCAACTAAAACTCCCGGTTCTCTCGAGAGTAGCCATTATCAAAATGAATATTCTACCAAAACTATTGTATGTTCTAAATGCTACCAACACCCTGATTCATAATAAAGTCTTTAATAATATACACTCATCTCTCTCGAAATTTATATGGTATCCAAGACCCATCAGGATAAGCTATAAAAAACTTGTTTACCCTAAAGATAAGGGTGGTCTAGGCTTTCCGGATTTTAGACTAATGTATGAAATAAATAGAAGCAGTAGAATAATTAATGTTGCAACTTTCAGAGAGGAATTAAATGCCTGGGGTCCATCTTAGGTCAAACTCTATCACAACTATATCAAAACTCTTTCCATTAATCCCATGGCCCTACCATTCTTAGACATATCTGCCAAAAGAAAATGCAAAATTCAAAATGATTTATGGTCCCAAATCAAATGTACACAAAACTTGTTTAAATCTCTAGATCTACATTTTGCTTTTCACCTTCTCCAACCTTTACACCTTAATCCTAACATTAAATTAAACGAGAATTTGGTCAATTTGAATACATTCCCACTGATCAAAGGTAAGACGGTTCTGGACTTCTTCTCATGCAGGATGGAGCATATTTCTTCCATCAGAAACAAGTTTAAGCTTCCGATCAAGTACACCATCATGATTAGACAATTAAAGGACATATGCAGCAAATTCTGGAGGGATACTGATATTCCTGAACCCCAAATAGAGCTGTGTAAGGTATTATGGAATCTACTGACTCGTAAAAAAAAATGGTCTCTCACTCCTATAAATTAATCTCAGCAATTAGATGCTCGAAAGAAGCTATCCATTCTGATTTTTGGATAAAACAAGACCCCTCGATTTCCTCTAAGTCCATTGCCCAAGCCACTCAAAAATTTTCTAAAGCTATTCCTCTGCTAAAGTTCAGGTATACCCAACTTATGATAGTAAATAACGCATACTACACCCCTGCTTTACTTAACAAGATGTACAATGAAGTCCCACCCTTTTGCCAATTTTGCCCTATGATGGAAGCAGATATCATTCACATCTTTTGGAGTTGCAAATGCTCATATAGGCTTTGGTGTGTCCTCAGAGTCAAATTAGAAAAAATGGGCTATGAAAAATCTACGCTCTCATGGCAATCCTTCATATACCCCCGGTAGGCATAGACATTAAGAATATTCATTTTCTAATAACGTCTTTTATGCTGATAAAATACTATATCACCCTAAATTGGAAAGATAGATCGGCTCTTTCATGGGAAGGACTCAAACAGATAGCTGGAAAACATTTCTCTGCTCACAAATATTTCTGGTATTCCATGAGGCTAAATCCATCACAGAAGGATGCATGGAAAATGGTGTATGACTTTATACTAACATAAATACACAGCATTTAAACCTCCTTCTTGGGGGCTCTGCTTAGATGGGCTTTGTATATAGTTAGTGTATGTAGAGGAATTTCTGTTTGTACATATCTTTTTGTCTTGTTGTTGGATATGATTTGTTATGATATGATTAAAAATCAATAAAAAGAATTAAAAAAAAAAAAAAAGTTATTGCTAATGGCATGATAATAGAAATTCATTGTAAATCCTATGATTATGCTGCAGAGGACCTAGCAAGCCTGAGTATAGAACAAAAATATCTACCTGGTGTTGTAGAAAAAGTCGATAATTAAATTCAATCACTGAATAATGTTTTGGGCAAAGTTAGCATAAGCTATAAAGGTTGTTTTTGTATATATGTCATAAATGCACCTAATTCAGATACAATTATAAAAAGAGTTTGAGTACATTCTGACTGATTTTAATCAGTAACATTTACAAAATAAATGCTGTATGAGAACACCTTCTCAGTTGAATTATTCCATGTAATTTGATGGAGAGATTTAGTACTAAGAGCAATCACATTAAAATATGTATCTTGAATAAACCAACCCACTACCACTTCCCAGTGCTCCACACCTCCTCCAGCAGTTCCACTGGTTCCTGCCTTGACCCCGGCACCATAGGCCAGCAGTACCACTGGTTCCTGGCTTGACCTCGTTACCATGGATCAATAGTACCACTGATTCCTGCCTTGACCCCAACATCATGAACCAGCAGTGCCACTGGTTCCTGCCTTCACTAAATCACCATGGACAGCAGTACCACTGGTTCCTGCCTTGACCCTGGCACCATGGGCCAGCAGTACCACTGGTTCCTGCCTTGACCCTAGTACCATGGATCAGCAGAAACCACTGATTCCTGCCTTGACCATGACACCATGGACCAGCAGTGCCACTGGTTCCCGCTATGACCCGGCATCATGGACCAGCAGTACCACTAGATTCTGCCTTGACTTTGGCACTATGGACCAGCAGTACCACTGGTTCCTGCCTCTACCCTGGCACCATGGACCAGCAGTACCACCGGTTCCTGTCTTGACCCCAGCACCATGGACCAGCAATACCACTGGATCCTGCCTTGACACTGGCACTATGTTGATTTCAGCTTAGCAGGTTTCAGTCCAAAGACTGTCAGCTATTTCATTAAAATGCCCAGGAAAATGGCTGACTGAAAAACTGAAATTAATCATCAAACACTGTAACATAAACATCATCAAAATCAATAAAAGCAAAACAGACCTAGTCATTTTCCTAGCTAGAACCTGAACAACTGCACTATTGTCAGTACAATAGTTTGCCCTTCCAGAAGACTGATGCCGCGCAATTAGGTAGAAGTTATAAAAATGCAAAAATCTCTTCTACATTCCTCAGGCCAATCTACAGGCCAACAAACTGAGAACTACTCACTGTCAAAATATGCTCCCTTGCCATGCACCCCGATGCATCCATAAACAAATATAAATCTGCATCCAACAATCAATTATCCTGACAAAATGATATGCCATTGAAACTTGGCAAAGACTCTGACCATAGACTCAAATCTTTCGTTATCATCTGAGTAAATCTGACCCAACTCTGATTACTCCTAGCATCTCTCAAAAGATCAGTGACTGTTTTACAGAAAGTCCTACCTGGTCCAACAGCCCTGCATGCAAAATTCAGTAGAAAAAGTAACTCCGTCACCTCACTAACTCTAATATTTTTTCTTTCCCTTTGACCCACCTAATGTTGTTCCTTAACCTCTGCAACTTGTCATTTCGGATGCAAATTTGCACTTCTGAATGTCTACTGTAAGCACTAGAAACTTTAACACCTTACTAGGGCCCTCATAGTTGTCCTGAGTAAGTAGACCCCCTGTTCCCTACACATCTTATTAAAAAACACAACATATCCACTTCTGCTCCTTGCCACTCTTAACCAGTCATTTAAAAAAAAACATCCAAATAATGCACTGCTTTCTGTCAGAAACTTTCCTATCCAAATCCACTGCAATGGTGAACTGAACTTTTCAAAAGTAGCACAAGCCACTGCGTAGCCCATGGGCATTGTCTTATCTAAGTAATGCATACATCCCAGGCAGTGGCCAATCCTCTATCATAATTGGTAACAGCTAAAAGGTGGCTTTTATGTTCAGTTTTACCAACCATGAAGACTGAAGTTACCTGATAAGCTTAGCAGGGTCATCCCTGGATGCATACTGTAGTTGAGTGTATGATCTAGCAATGAAATCATTCACCAAATCCCCTTCAGGATATGACAAAAATGATGAATCGGTAACTGCAAAATGGCAGTACCACAAAAGGACTTAAAACTCTCTCAGATTGAACTTCCTTATGCAACTACTTAAAAACAATACCTTCCTTCTCCTTCATCAATTTCAAATTACAACATGACAATTCTCCTATCCCCACCATTGACTTAATAGAGAACCTTACCATGAAACCCTCAACCAGTCCCTTAGCTACCTCTGAATAATGAAAGCCAGCCACCTGACAGGTAAGAATATAAACATTAATGGGGGAATGGGAAAACCCAACTCCCTGACTGACCCTGAAAAGACAAGGACACACTTTGCCCAAGCAACTTATCCCTACCTCTTAAAGTAAGCTGTCTGATGTTTTAATGCTTGCCACTTTCTTGAGCCAGCTGCAACAACTGACCAGATCCCTCTTCCTTTCATGAGCATTTCCCTGCACAATTACCCCCACTAGATGAACACACATGATTAAACCTGCATGCTGGCCAATAACACCTACCTGCAATAAACCACCAACATGTCCCTACTCTAAATGGGGAATCTCTCAGATGCCTGCACCATCAGGCTGCAGTGTCCAGCATGATTGCAGTCCAAATATCTTCATGCCTTACCTCCCACAGCAAGGCTTTACATTTACTATAGTGCTGATCATGCCATGGCCAAGTATCATCAGTTTACAACCTCTGTGCCTCTCAAATGCCAAGAAAATAACCCAAATCAGGTAAGTTTTATGATGAATCCTTTGCAAGGACCACTGCTATATAATATGCAAAATGCAGGACCCAATTTTCCTAGGTGCTTACCCTAAACTGGCCTGGCCTTCCAATGCCCAAAGCAGCCAAAACAGACACCAAACCTTTAGTTCCTGGAGGCTCTGTCACTACCAACCTCTGCACTTCATTAGTATCACACAGATCGAATATATCAACATACTCTTACTTCCAAATCTTTTCCATTTACTGATGCAGTGATATGAAGGGTAATAAATATCCCATAATTCCCTGCCAAAAAAGTCTGATTCACCAGCCAATCTACTGGCTGTGCTCTGAGATCTAAACCACAATCCCCCACAGCTAGTCATACCTCCTGCTCTGTCTGCTTAATTTCTAGTTCCAAACTGTCTATACCTATTGCAGTGCTCACATCTGCAGCCCCCAAATGATTCCTCACCTCCTGGACCTTAAAACTCAACAACTCCTGTAACCCAACATGCTCAGATTCATCCAAAACTCATACCAATTCCCCCACCATCATACCAACCCCAGACACAACTGACATTAATTCACCAACAACCTCACCACTCACTCCATTATGTGCAGATGGCTGGGAACCCACCAGTTTGGCCTTGCTGGCATCTCCCTCTGTAGCTTTTGTAGAGTTGTGTGACTTCATCCCCACAGAACCAACACTCTGCTCCTCTCCTGTCTTGTGATCTGCCACTCCATAGAAGGTTCTTCCTGCAACTGCACTTGGACTTCTACCTCTTTAAAAAGCTCTTCTGATTGGGTGTCTAATTAGGCCCAATATTCTTTCAGGGATTGCATCACAATAATTTACAAAAGAAAACAACAATAAGCACTATTACAATTTTTTTTCATCTAAACCATTACCATTTATCTTTGCCTTCACTACCTCGTACCTATTCCTCCTCACTCTTCACCTCAACCTGATGAACCTCCTCTACCAAGCCCCATAAGGAAATGCCAACCTAACAACAACACATATGTAGCCAAGCCATAGTCCCCTAGCTAACAGGCTATCCTGACTGCAATTACTGAAAACTTATCCCACAAATGTCTCAACTTTACCCCTCTCTCCCCCTAAGGGACCAGTCAAAATACCAGTAGATTGCCAAGCACCCAGTATTACTGCTGCACAGGTTAAAACAGCAATGTCCAAGGCCAAGAATACAGCTTCTATGGGACCTGATGATATCCCTGGCTGTGTTCTACATGAACTACAGAGTAAACTGGCACCTCACCTGTGTGCCCTGTTCAATCACAGCCTCACCTCAGGCGTTGTCCCTACCGAATGGCACACTGCTACAGTCATCCCTCTCCACAAAAGAGGAGTGACTACAGACCCTGGGAACTATCGGTCCATTAACATGATGAGTCTGATATGCAAAGCTATGGAATGCATCATCATGGACCTAATAAACAAGGATATAGGGAATCTCCAAACTCTGGATACCACACAGTTTGGTTTTGTGAAGGGTAGATCATGCCTGCTCAACTTAGTCAACTTCTTTGAGTCAGTCATCAGAGTTGTGGATGAAGGCAAGGTGGTTCATACAGCCTACCTTGATCTGGCCAAGGCCTTTGATTCCATTCCCCACTCAGGAATCCTAGAAAGACTCACTAAGCTAGGAATCAACCCCTATATCACTAGGTAGGTTGCAAACTGGCTCAAAGGTAGAACCCAGAGTGTGAAAGTAGCTGAGTCCAAGTCAGACTGTTAACCAGTCACAAGTGGAGTCCCACAAGGTTTGGTCCTGGGTCCTCTCCTATTTGGTATCTACTTCTCTGAAGTCCAGGCCAACACAAAGCGACTCTGGCTGACAAAGTTTGCAGACGATTGCAAGTTGGGAGCTATTATTAACTCCCCAAGTGATGTAGACATCCTACAGAAAGGCCTCTTTGAGACCAAGGACTGGTGTCAGAACCATGGCCTTAAGCTCAATGCCAAAAAATGTGTCATCATCCTCTTTGGGAAAAACCTGGTTCTCATGAATTACCACATTTATGGTAGTCCACTGAACATAGAAGGTGTTATAAGAGATCTGGGAACACAGGTTGACAGCAATCTCTCTTTTGACCACCACATTGCCACTGTGGTCAGAAAGTTCTTCTATGTGGCACATCTCTTTACTAAGGGTTTTGCATCCAGGAAGAAAGAGGTCATTGTCTCCCTCTACTTTTCCCTCATTAGGCCAATCGTTGAGTACAATGCCCCATTTGGCAAGTAACTCACTAAACAACTTCAACAACTGAAGAGGCCACAAAAGTACCTCACAAAGAGGATCCTAGGCCTTAAACATTTGTCCTATATGGACAGACTAAAAAAACTCCAACTATTCTCTGCCTCATATTGCCTACTTAGAGGCAATCTCTGCTTGACTTACAAAGCTATGTCTGATCCAGCACTGTTAGAAATGCTACATCTGAAGAAATCCCAATTCCTCCACACCACACACTCCAGAGACCTCAACCTCATTATCACAATCAACAGAACATGCTGGAGGGACAGGTTCATAACCCAGAGACTGCCCATGCTATGGACCAGACTTCCCATACATGTCAAGCAGAGCACCTCACTGGCCCTCTTCAACAGATATACTGATGAGTGGATGGTAAATGGAAAATTCACCCCAGGTATCACTCCAGTGGCTTTACTCGACAGAGGCACTGGGAACTAAGGTCAGGTGGCACAATGCCAGGGTAATCCTATGGGCTAGGCTTGTAAAGGTTCCAGGGCCATTAGCCTAGTACACACCTATGAACCTATGAACCTAAAGCAACCACAACCACTCACACTTCTAACTACCTGAATACCTACCTAACTCCTTAAAACAGACTTTTCTTTTTTTAGTATTATATTAAAAAGGTTTTTACAAGAATACCACATTGCTGCCCTCTCAGCTAATTTTAGCCCATGAAAACCATATTGTTGTTCCCCAGCCAATATTAACTCTATTAACCTGAGACATAGACAAAATAACATAATGCAGTTCAGCCTCCAAGTGCAAGAAGTCTGTACAAAGCTCAACATAATAGTAGGACCAGGCCTACAAATCAAAAGAAATTTTTTAATATTGTTCACATAAACTTAGAATGCTGCTTGAATACTCAAACCACACTAATTTGCACATTTTTGCATGAATAACTGCTTTACTACTCTATAACTCTTAATGTTGCTCATATAATATGAATTCTGGTAGCATGCATTCACCTCACAGACATTTTAAAATATCTCTCAACACTTATAGGTTTACTCAACTAAAAGGATTCCTGATTGCATGCCTTCTTTGCATGTACAGACTTTTAAATATTGCTCTAGAAACTTGAATATCATCTAACAATAGAATTCTTATGATCAGGCACACCCTGTATTGACCACGGGGAACTAACCTCTTATAAATTAGAAGGATATGCACTTTGAAAGCACCCTATGCCGTTAATGTAGCACACATGAACCACAAATTTCTGAGGAACAGAGTTAAATTAATCAGACATTCTTTGAAAACTCAGACAACTGAAAGGTTGGATGACCTGCCCTCTTCCCTGCTCTCACCAAAGTGCCTAGGACAGCCTCATGCTGTAATAGTACTTCTCCCTCATTGTGATAGCAACTCCAACCCCCTACTCGATGCCCTACCCTTCATCTACCTACTACCCTGACACCTACCTTATGCCACCTGTCTGATTCACTTCACCAAAAGCAAACAAAGAGGGCTGAACTACTAAGGCTACCCTAATACCCATTTTACCTCAAGAAATATCACCTACAATCATAGCTTTTAATGAATCAGGGACAAAACTGACAGAATCAGGGACCAATCCATAACAAAAAGACCCAATTACACTTATATTGAAAATATAAAACCTACATCCCCTCCCTTCCTGATCTCATTTCCTGCTCATTACTCCCTCTACCCTATACAACCCTCTCTAAACTGCTTATTTTACAAAGCCACTACTTAACTTTCTTAACCCCCAGCCCTGACAGGTGTCTCTGGACAAATAAGTCTGCAAGCAAACTACATTTACAAAGTTCTGTGTCAAATCTTGTATATCAGTTGGAACATCTTCTAGAAAATAAATTCCTCTAAATAAGTTTGCTAACAACACTAAACAGAATGGTGAGATATGATTTTTGGGAAACTGCTAAGAGTCAAAGAATGTTTTTATTTATGTGTCTAATTAATATAAAGGTAAATTTGTATTCAGTTATAATTTTTATATAGTTAGGAGCTTCCAATAAAAAGTAAGCATTGCAGAGATCCCAGACACTCATTTATGAATCTATCAATGCAGAAAAAGATGCAAAAATAAGTGCATGTTTAGAAAAAGTAAGTTTGAACTTCATAGAGCAAACCGTGAAAAAAATGGTACCCAGACCATTTTCAAAATGAGTGTATGGAATGTAATGACATTCTGCTAACATGGCCTTGTATCTGATTTCTTGATAGTGTACAAATTGTGCAGGATTATCTGAATTAGTTAAAGGACCAAACTTTTTTCTTGATATTTAAAAAATGTTTAAATGCTATGTTTGATCTGTTGTATATTTCTGAGAAATATTGATTTATAATAAGTAAAAAGTTACAAGAAAGACTTGACCACTGTGTAATACAGCCAAATGACAATCTTGTGCTGTACTGACAAGTCAGAAAAAGGTATGAAACGTTTCATGTCTAGGTCTAGAGGGGTTTGCCTTTATTGGCCTGAATGCAGCAGTAAAGACTTAAAAGAGTAAAAAGTTTTGGGCATTCCGAAGTCATGAAGCTGAAATACTGGTATGTCCTGAAGGGTCATTCATTCATTCATATCCTATGGCCCTCCATTACAGGAGTTATAAGGTATTACACAGTGAAGACTGTAGTATAGCTAGGCCTTTCTTGTAGTTTTTTTAGTTAATAGTTTGCCATAGTGACCTTTTTAACCATTGACTTGGATAGTGTGTGGGATATTTAGCAGACACTGTAATGTTTATGGATATCAGGCTTAACTTTAAGCTCTGTATTTACAAACTATCGACAAACAATCCACTTAAGCTGTACTGACGAGCTCAGAAAAAAAGGACAAAACATAGCTTGTCTACAGTCAATGGGATTTGGCTTTTTTGTCCTGAATGCACTAGGAAATAATTAATAAAAGTAAAAAAAAAATAATGTGAATTCAGAAGTCTTGCAGCTGAAACACTGGTATGTTCTTAAGGAGTTCTTGTGTATTACAAAATGAAGGCTCCAGCTTTGTTGGGTCTTTTTTGTAGTTTTTTACGTAATGGTTTGTTTATGAAACCTTTTTACTATGGAATTTAACATAGTTACTAATTTTGCCATTTTACATTTTCTCTTTCTTCTTTTGGCATTGTACTTTAATAAATCCTCCTTGTTTGCTTCTCTATTTTGCCTGTTTAAATGTCTGCTTTGATTTGTTGACTTTGCTGGTGGTTCTGAAATCGGCTTGACTAACAGGACTAGAGACATAAAACAATCCTTTTCTTGTGTTTCTCTAACTACGAAAAAACAGGGCTTAAGTGTTTAAAGTACAACTGCATTGACAGTCGTGTTCCTCACTTATGAATACACTGGCATGTTATAGTGTGTACATTAAAGACATAAATGCGTCAAAATTTTGCCACTAACATATCTGTACTCTAAATGTTAGTGTAAATATGTTTGTAATATGTTATAACGTATTGTAATTTCATGTTAGCTGACATAAGTTTAAAAAATAGTAGTTTTGTTTCAAACTGCACATTTAAATGCTCAAAGTATTTTTGCTAAAGATATCTATAATGCAATCTTGTAATATATTTTTTCTTGCCAGAATGTTTCCAGATACACACTTAAATGCTCAGTTTTTTGCTAAAATGGTCTGTTATCCATCCATTCATGCATACATCCATCACCCATTTTCCCCCATTTTTGTACATGAGGTCTAGGTATTAAATCAACAATGACCATCATCTCAAGGCAATGTTATATCAGAGGGTGACTAGCCACTCCACGGTTGTTCTTCCTCACCTTACCATTCACAAACACACACCCTCACACTTATGGCTAGTTTAGTGTGTCAAATCCACCTACTGCATACATTTGGAATGTGGGAGGAACCTGGAGCACCTGGAGAAAACCCACACAAACACAGAGAGGGCATGCAGACTCCAAAAGAAGGGAACCAGCTGAGAGTCAAACTAGGAAGCCTCGAAATGTTTAACATCATGGGCCCAAATTCTAAGGTTAATGATCAAAGGATACAAATATTTAACAAACAACATAATTATGCTGCTGTAGATTGTGGGGACTTACATAGGACCAGGGAGGGACTTTCAACAAAATAAAAAAAAAAATGCATAGTTGATGATGAAAAAATCAGATACTTTTAAAACAATGCATTAATGCTGAAGATATTCCTGTGCAAGCCCAGAAAATTGTGTAGGCCTTGCAAAAGTTATATATATATATATATATATGTTTGTGTGTGTATGTGTGTGTGTGTGCGTGTGTGCGTTTACATATATATATATATATATATATATATATATATATATATATATATATATATATATATATATATACACATACACACACACACACACATATATATATATATATAAATATATATATATATATATATATATATATATATATATATATATATATGTGTACATGCATACACACACATCTATCTATATCTCTATATGTTTGTGTGCATGTGTGTGTGTGTGTGTGTGTGTGTATATATATATATATATATATATATATATATATATATATATATATATATATATCTTCTTCTTTCGGCTTTTCCCAGTTAGGGTCGCCACAATGGATCACCTGTCCACTCATGATTGGCAGTGGAGTTTTACAGTGTTAAGTTGCCAGCCCGATGCCCAACCTTCCACAGAAGGCACACACATGCATGCACTCACACGTAGGGCCAATTTAGGGTGTCCAATCCACCTACAGCATATCTTTGGGATGTGGGAGGAAACTGGAGCACCTGGAGGAAACCCACGCAACCACAGGGAGGACATGCAGACTCCGCACAGAAGGCACCCCAGCCGAGAATCGAACTGGAGAACCTCTTGATGTGAGGTGGCAATGCTAACCACTGCACCACCGAGGCCGCCGTATGTGTGTGTGTGTGTGTGTGTGTGTGTGTGTGTGTGTGTGTGTGTGTGTGTGTGTGTATATATATATATATATATATATATATATATATATATATATATAGACACACACACACACACACACACACACACACACACATATATATTTATATGTCTGTATATGTGTGTGTGTGTGTGTGTGTTATATATATATATATATATATATATATATATATATATATATATGTTTGTGTGTGTGTGTGTGTGTGTGTATGTGTGTGTTTGTGTGCCCCTCTGCACCCCCCACACACCCCCTACTTTATTATTCTCACCCTGAGATCGCAGTACAGTGGGGAAAAAGGAATTTTCCCTTACCTGCTCTGTAGTCCGATCTATGAAACAGGCACACATACACTGAAGCACTTGTCGATGTTAAGCGCTTTTGTGTATGTGTGTTCGATGTTTTGTGGTTCGGACATATGCTAGTCGGGCATATGTCTGGATCCCATATATATATATATATATATATATATATATATATATATATATATATATATATATATACATATATGCATATATACACACACAAATAAATAGTTTGATAGATATCTGTATCTATATCTCTCTGTCTATCCATCTATATATTAGTTTAAATTCCTTGGCTAATAAATGTGAATACAAATCATAATCAGCTTGACTCAATGTTACTGTTCCGTGTTTGTTGTAGTATTGTATTCAGTCACTTAGGTCATTCTTCTTTAATAGATTGGACTTTGACAAATAAAAATATAACTGAAGTAAACTGTGATATTTTATTTAATGTACATGGTCATATTTCTGTTATTTGTGAAGTGTATATAGAAAGGAAACATTTTAATAAGTTAAAACCATTTTTAAAGAAATTTTAGAAATTCAGTATGGGAAGATATTTGCTATAAATTCAATCAACTTCATTGCATTAGCTTTTTTCATGTAACTTGAGATGCTGAATAAATTACTTTGAATTTACATGAGGCAAGAACTCAAAGTCCTTGTAAAACTGGTTTTATTAAGGCTTGTTTGATATGCAGGTTGAACAGCAAGTATTTGAAAATGGGTGTGAAGATCTGAAGATGACTATAATAAATTTAAAGCTCAGTGTAATAAGACTTTTTGCAGAACAAAAAAAGAAACATTGGCAAAATGTTCTTTCTGCATTCAAAAGAAAATTCCTCAAAACTATGCTGAAATTTGAATTGCATAGTTTTTGAGAAAACTTCTAATTTCATAGGCAGTAAGTACAGTAAATATCCAACTTCTTTCAGATGCCTTCAAATGGTTGAATAAGTCAATGCATTAGTTAAAAGCTTAGAAGGATGTAATGAAACGATGGGCTTTTTCAGTCAAGTGCAAAAGATTTTTTTTTAATTTCTTTGCTAGACAAATCTCTAATTTATCAGACCACATAGTATTGTAGAATATGACCATTAAGACTGCAGATGTTACATATGGTAGGGTAATACTGGAGCTTGACTGTCATATTTGCCTTAGAATACACAGAATGAAATAAATGTTTCTGCAGAGCAGTTTCCACATAACTGAAAGAAATATTTTACCTATATACAAAAAAGAAATAAAATTAAAGTTAGTTATCAGCCGACTGCATTGCTGTCTCTGTTGTCTGATGTGATGGAATAAAATCTGCCATATCAGTTGTTGGCAGATTTAGAAGCAAAACATCACCAGTTTATTTTTAATATGGATTTAGAAAAAAAATACCTAACTGCTATGGCTTTGCTTAGTTGCATTATGCCTTTGATGTTACTCAGATAAGTCTAGCTATGTTTTCATAACTGTTAACAGCTTTTAAAAGTGTTGACTATGAAAATACATAAAAATGTTCCAATAGTTAAATGTTGCTAAAGAATCAGCACATCTCTTACGTTCTTAATAAATTGAATGTCACAAGGATTAGCTCAGCTGTATTTTCCTTTATGATACAAAAAAAAAAAAGAATTCCACAAAATTCCTTCCTTTAACCTTCCTTTTCGCTTCAGGCATGGCATTTATAACTTAAGAAAATTTAACCTCAAAAGTAGCAGCATATATAGATTAAGTTGCATTTTAGCCATTTTAGCAATAGATTATAAAACAACTATATCAGGGTTAAAGCAGATTTTGAAGTTGTTCATTACCAGGATAAAAACCCGTGGTTTATGACATATACATCAAAAATACTTTCTTATGTACTAGGAGAGAACATCTTAATTTTTATTGTGCAGGTGGATGGGAGGGGATAATTTTCAAAACATCTGGGAATTGCAATTTATAGTAAGTTGAATTGCTATAAAGCATTAATTAGCACTTGTATTAAAATATATCTCAGCCTGACATATTTATGTATCATATATTCAAATCAAACAGTAGAATCCAAAATGGAGTAGCCACATTATATTATATTTTGGGGTTCCTATTACAAGACCGAAGATGCATTCTTTCGAATGTGTCATTGGTCAAACTGAAAAGGCAGAACATCAAAGTGGTTTTTAATCGAATTCTTTACCTGAGGGACATACACCTCTTCCTTACCTAATGCATCATTGTGATTTTTGTAAAGCTACCTTAAAATTCTCACTGGAAAATAGACTGCAAATTGACAAATTTTGCTATGATATATACTTGTCTGGTGTGCTGTGAGTTATGTATCTGAGGTCTTTCTGGACCTTGATTTCACCTGTTTTACTGGATATTACTCCTAAATTCAGTTCCCTCAGGCACAAAGAGAGTGGATTTTAAGTATCTTAATTGCCACTTATAATCTGAGATCACATTTATTCTGATTTCAGTGCATATTGCTAATTAGGCATAACTTAGTTTGGCAGTGTTTTGAGCCACCTTGGAGTTGTGCTAGTTATCTTTTGAGACAATATACTTTTCTGTTGTTCTGAGAGCTCAGATTACTGCTAACCTAGTAGTAAGTTTGAGGTACTTGCTCTAGTTTTTTCTTCGATGTGGAGAACTATGAATCTGAGCTCATACTGAAACCAGACTTGGCCTGCTTTTATTGGAATTGACTCTTGTCTTTAGTCCCCTCAAACATGAGATAAGTGTATTTTTATTATTTAAAAACTGTTGTTTAACACCTGCAATAACTTTTTTTTTATTTCAGTGCATTTTGCTAAATGGGCAAAACTTAGTTTGGTAGTGTTTGGAAACCATCTTGGAACATTGCTGGTGATTATGTAGTAAGTGAAGGTATGACATATTTTGACAGTATTTGGGGCCATCATGGAGCCTTGTTAGTGCCAGGCTGCTATTAATGATTGCTGCTGAATTGGTACCAGCTGTAGTAGTTGCTATACCAGCAGTGCTGTTCTCACATAGCGTAGTCATGGCTATGTTAAACTGCTGCTCAAAATTAGTTGTGCCTTCATTTATCTTACTTGGTCTACTACACAATGCACCTAGCCAGGCTGAAAGCAGTACATTTCAAACATTTAGACCAGATTAAATCCAAGACCTAGTTGAACAAAATGGTGTCAGGATCTGTGACATCATAAGAGCTCTAAAGTCTCTCTCACCATACTAACATGATTATTACCTAATAACAGTCCATGTGCATGTGAATGACATGAGGTAGATAACCCTAAGTGACATGTGACAGACAAATTGGGTCTTACAAAGCATGCATCTTGTGCAGGTAAAATACTGGTCCTGAGTGGAATCCTCCCTTCAACCATAATGATACCAGTGAACAAAAAAAAAAGAATATTTGTTTTAACAATAGGTATTGAATTTTCTGTCACTGGGGGGGGGGGATTTTCAGCATGGAATGAGGTGACTGACAGTCCATGGAAAGCCTGTATCTCTTGTTCTATGATTTTCTCTCACTGGTTAAGCTCCTACTGCCACCATAATGCCTGTTTTCAGGCAAAGTCTACACTTTTCGGTCATGTAATCTGGACTGAAACACCAAAGATGGAGGTGTGTCTATATTCATTAAGGATATCCACACCTCCAGGTTAGTTGTTCAGCATAATGCATCCGAGGTTATCCAAGTGCAACTAACTTTGGGCAAAACTACAATCCAAATTGTAGCTTGCTACAGATCCCCCACCATGCTCCAGGATTCCCACTCCTCTTTTCTTGATGTACTGGAAAATATTAAGGTTCAACCAAACACCCTAATAATGGGCGACTTCAACTACCCCACCATTAACTGGGAAAACTACTCATGTACCGACTCCTTAGCTCAACGCTTTCTGAAATTAATAAACTCCAATGCCCTGGATCAACTTATCCACACCCCCACCAGGGGCAACAATATCCTAGACCTAGTCATTGCCAACATGAGTGACCGGTGTTCTACACCTGAAGTCAACTCCTTGTTAGTCTGATCTGACCATAAGCTAATCACCCTTGATAGCCACATCCCGCTCCCACCCCCTATTAAGGAAACTACGGTAAAAAATTTCTCTAATCATGCTTCTTAAGACAGAAGTGGTGAACTTCATGACACCCATGCAGATGGAAAATACAGTTACAACTGCTGAATCCTACACAAATGCACTCTATAAGCACTTACACGAGTGCATGGATCGTGCTATCCCAAACAGAACCAAGACACTATCCTCCAAAAAAAGGAAGCCAATCTGTTGGTCCCCTGCCATAAACAAACTGTACAACAGAAGGAAGAAACTGTTGCAAAAGAGAGTAAAATCCCATGAGTGGAGGAGCTCCCTGGTCAGCCTCAGTAAGAAGCTGAGATTCCTTATAAGATCCTCCAAAGCTAGCTACGAAAACAAGATCACCACTAATTCTAATGACAACCACAAAGCATTCTATAGCTATGTCAAGAATCTCGATGGCAACACCCAGATCTGCTCTGAGTTACAGCACAAAGGCACGAAAATTACAGAACCAACTGATATTGCCAACATCCTGGCAGATAGGTTCAGTCCTAACTTTACTGCCCCCACCCCCTAAAGGGACCATATCTATACAGGAAGAATGCAGAGTCCCTGTAATCACAACTATGAAGGTAAAAGCAGGTAAAAGCTGCACTCTTTAAAGCTAAAAATACAGCCTCCATAAGACCAGACAACATCCCAGTCTGCGTTTTACATGAACTTCAGAATGAACTGGCTCCCCACTTAAGCACCATGTTTAATAATAGCCTCACGTCAGGCTTTGTGTCCACTGAATGGCGCACAGCAACAGTTATCCCACTCCACAAAGGGGGAGCCACCTCTGATCCCGGGAACTATCGACCTATTAGCCTGATGAGCCTGGTCTGCAAGGCCATGGAACATATCATCATGGAAGTCATAAACAAAGACATTGGTAACCTCCAAACTCTGGATCCCACCCAGTTCAGGATTGTGAAAGCAGATCATGTCTCCTGAACTTGATCAACTTCTTTGAGCAGTCACCAAAGCCGTAGATAAGGGTGAGGTGGTTCACACAGCCTATCTTGACCTCGCTAAGGTTTTCAACACCATCCCCCATTCTGGAATTATAGCTAAACTCACTAAACTAGTTATAAATCCCTAGATCACAAGATGGGGTGCCAACTGGCTCACTGACAGAACCCACATTGTAAAAGTTGCAGACTCCAAATCTGACCTCAAAGCAGTGACAAGTGGAGTACCGCAGGGTTCCATCCTGGGACCTCTCCTGCTTGGTATCTACTTCTCTGAAGTACAAAGGCCTCTGGCTAATGAAGTTCGCAGATGACTGCAAACTAGGAGCCATAGTCAAGTCCCCAAATGATGTGGACATCCTACAGAAGGGTCTCGCTGAGACAGATGTCTGGTGTCAGAGCCATAGCCTCAAGCTCAATGCCAAAAAGTGCAGTGTCATCCCCTTTGGTAAAAACTCTGTACCCATGAACTACCACACAGGCAGCAATCTACTTAACACCGAATGTGTGATAAGAGACCTTGGGACACAGGTGGACAGTAGTCCCTCTTTTGATAATCACATCGCCACAGTAGTCAGGAAGTCCTTCTATGTGGCACACCTCATCATAAAAGGGTTCTCATCCAGGAAAAGAGAGGTCATTGTTCCCCTCTACTTGACACTCATTAGACCCATTATAGAGTACAATGCCCATTTTGGAATGTACCTCACAAGACATCTGCAGCAGTAGCTGGAAAGGCCACAGAGGTACCTCACAAAGAGGATTACTGGCCTCAAACAAATGCCCTACACTGACCACCTCAAAAAACTCCAGCTTTACTCCATAGCATATCACCTACTCCGAGGTGATCTCTGCCTAACATATAAAGCTCTGTCAAACCCAGAGCTGTTGGATATGCTACACCTAAAGAAATCCAAATCCCTCCGAGCTACATGCTCTAGGGACCTAAACCTTGTAACCACAATAAACAGGACATACTGGAGGGATAGAGTCCTGTCCAGAGACTTCCCATACTCTGGAACAGACTACCCACCTGTGTCAAGCAAAGTTCTTCATTATTACTCTTCAAGAAAAATCTTGATGATTGGATGGGAAATAGGAAATACACCCCAATGATTACTTCTGTGTCTCTGCTCGACAGTGGCACAGGAAAATAACTTTCTTGGGTGGCATAAGCCAGGGAACCTTGTTGGCTAGGCTTACGTAGGCCCCTGGACCGATAGCCTAGTACCTACCTATGAACCTATGAACCTATAATGGACATTCTAGCATAGCAGATATCAGTGTAGTATTTTCCAAACCTAAAAGGGACCATAGTCATATGGATCTATTCAAAACTAGAAGTCTTAACAACAGATTGCCTGATCCTGTGAGGATTCTGCATCCTGAACACAAAAACATTTGTGTTGTAACTAAGACTTAATTTCAATGTAAAGACAGAACTCAATCCATGCTTGGATTTTGTGGCAGTCTTGCATTCAGACCTGATGAAACCTATGATTACATTTTTATATTTGACAAGGTACATATGATCTATAGCTAATTTCCCTCAGACCCACAAATGTAACAAATGGAATATCAACCTACTGTGAACAAGACAAACTGTCAACTTATAGCCTGCTACAGGACACCCTCCACGTCCCCTGATGACAACGTTAAATTCTTCAGTGTACTTGAGGGACTACCTAGTCCCTTTATATTTGAAGATTTCAACTACCTATCAATAAATCGGAGCACTTGTACCTCCATATGGGGGTATATCCAAAGATTTTTTAGAGTTAATAAACACTTTTTTACATAGTATTCTTCACCTAGTCCTATCTATTATAGCCACTACGTTTAACATCCCTCTAGTTTTTCCAGTCTTGTTTAAGTCTGACCATAAACTGTTAACCTTGTCTTTCAAAATTTCTAAAACCTCTGCAGTTAACAATTCCAAATTCTGGTAAGAAAACCTGCTTACACGTTTTGAATTGCTATGCAAATTCACTTGTAATATCACAGGACCTGATATTGAGACAGGTATTATTTATACAAAGAAGTTCTATTCCTACATAGATACATGCCTCATCATGGCCATCCATACTAGAGCCAAACATTATGGGAAGTTTAAGAATAAATTACCCTGGTAGTTCTTCCGCTTAAATAAACTCTAACACTAAAACTTTTTGAATCATACAGTAAATCTGACATTCGTCACATTAAACATTTGGATCAATCATGCCAGTAAGTATGCAAAAGCTACTATCAGGGATGAAAAGGCAAATTATGAACTTCTGAAGCCAATGATAATTATACATCCTTCTTTAGTTACATTAGGAAACTAACAAATAATACCCAGCAGTGTTCTTAACTTATCCAAAATGACATCACCCACCCTGACCAAGGCATATATACGAGCATACAAATTTATTTCAAACTTTACTTCTGAGACAGTTTCATTTCTTTAAATTGTTAAATCTTTTATACCTCTGGATATCCCAAAGAAACATATACTGAAGGTGCTCCCTAGACAAAAAGGAGAAAAAAAAACTCCCATACTGCCTAAAAATTTATCTGGATGAATAATAAAAAAACACCAAACATGCTCTGGTGTTGACCCTGCTTAAATTGTTTGACCTGAACCTACCTACAGAATCAGTCCCCAAAATATGGTAAACTGCAGTGATGAGGCCTCTACACAAGTGTGATACTGCCACTGACCCGGAGAATCTCTAGGCATATGCATTTTAAAGGCGCTGCCTGTTTCCACTATATAGTATAAATTGCAACTACACCTAAGGGCATAAATTACTTCTTCAGTACCACATGTATAGAAATCTAAAGTGGTAAATCTTATCCCATTAATTTTTGGAAAAAATGTCACAGCATGCCTACACACTGAGCACTTATTACAAGGCACAGTACCTATTTTATATCCTTCACTCTAGAGTATATAACATTAGCTTAATAAGTCTGATTTGAAAAGTGATGGAATGTATCATGTTTGTCCTCATAAACCATCATATCAAAAACCTTATCAGTCTAGACCACCATTGGTTTGGCTTTTTCAAAGAAAGATCCTGCCTACTCAGTTTAGTTAACTTCTTTGAAAAGGCCATACAGCCTATTTGTACAAGTCACAGAAACATTGGCAGAATTAGTGCAGGCCATATACGAGAACCCAATGATTCAAGTATGAACTGAAATAGCTTATTTGGATCTAGCCAAAGTACTTGACACTATATCCCATGCTGTGTAATAAACAAGCTAATTACATTAAAAGTAGATGCATACATTATGAAATGGATGTCCAGCTGTCTGAGATATATAACCCCCATAGCTAAGGTGACAGGTGCCTCCTCAGAACATATCCAAGTTAACTAATGGTGTGCTCCAGGGTTCAGTAATGGGGACTCCTCCTTTCTAGCACATTGCCCTATCAGAACACGCTGTTGACTAAATTTGCAGACTGCAAACTGGACATTATTGTCATGCAATGGAATACAGAAAAGTGTAGTTTTGTTACATTTGATCAGAAATCTCTTTCCCTTAAAATATAGTATAACCGATACTCACCTCATAATGATAGTTTAGTCAAGGATCTTGGAAACTGAGTTGATAATTCCTTCTACTTCAACCACAAACATCCAGTATTCAAATCCTTTCATTATCAGACAGCAGTGATAGCTACTCTGACATCTCACTCTTTTTATTCATAACCTGTACCCATAATATAGCCAAAACAAAATTACTCCCTACCATCTCCAAACGTAAACTTTGCCTTTCACACCAACCCAAACCCCTCTCAGGGAGCAAACATACCTATACTAATATTCACCTTCTCCTCTCACTAGATCAGTGAGGGGACAACCACCCCAACCATGGTCCAAATTATTCCCCAAAACTCATTTCAAATCCAAAACACTATCAATTATGTTTAATAACAATAAATACACACAGCATTTGCAATAAAATGACTGAATTTCATGTCTGGCTAGCTATTCACACCCCAAGCATTGTTGCAGTGACTGAAATACACAAAAAACACATATTTCAGACACTGAAATCCTTCCACCAGGCTACAACATTATTCGCTCCGAAAGACTCAACAGAAAGGGCAGCGGTGTTGCAGTGATCCTCACATCCTACTGCAAACCAGTCCCTATTTTTGGAAATTTAGAATTTTTACTAACATCTCTTCATATTAACAGCAACAAAAATCTAAGTATTGCAGTAGTTTATATCCTCCAGGCCACAATATTCCCATTCTAGAGGAATTCCTATCCTAGATAAACCTAAATGCATCAAATGAAACCATAATCCTAGGAGACACAAATATTAATTAGCAAAGTCTAACCTCCAACTCTCCAGCCAATAATATAAACCTACATAGCTTTACTCAGCTTATCACTGCTCCTGCCCATGGCCTATCCACAGGATCAGAGTCACACTCCCCTTAGACAAGGCTGTTAACTACTTCAATAAGCTTTTTCTGGACACTGTTAACAGCTTATCACCCATATGTACCAAGCGAACAGAAGTGAACCATGCCCCTTGGCTAACAAAACCAACCAAACAAAGCTTCCGTCAAAGAGATAAAGCATGGAAAACATGGCAAAAAGATTGAACAAACAAAACAAAATGAATTGCAAACAACTCCAAAATAAAGCAAAAAGCTAGTCATACAAGATAAAAAAAAAAATTCCTCTCAGCTATCTACCTTAAATAATAATCCCCAAAAAATCTGGAAGTCAGTCTCCGCTCTACTTAATCCTGGCACTTTACAAAATCCATCCCCTGCACCCAAAAAGACTCCACAGAAAATTTCCCATGACTTTAACACCCACGTCATTACCACCATTCAAAAACTAGTCAAGGACTCCTCAACAAGCCTAAACCTGAACTCCCAAAATACAAATAATTCCTTACAAAATGACACATTACTCACTCCTGACATATCCTCTAAATCACCCTCAACTCCTTCATTTACTATTCAACCTGTACCCACCTCTCTTATATTCAAACTCCTAAATAAACTCAAACCCTGCTCTCTATCCACTCATAACCTTCCCCCAGAATATCTACAACTAGCAGCAAATGTGATTGCATATCCAGTTAGCATTCTTATAAATCACTCTCTCTCAGAATGTTACATCCCGCATTTGTGGAAAAATCTATTATTACTCCATGACACAAAGGCAGAAACTCTCACAATCTCTCAAAGTATCACCCCATCTCTATAGTTTATCCATTACCAAAATCCTAGAGAAATGTGTACAGACACAATCACTTAAATACCTCATGGATAATGATCTTCTGGCTCCCACCCAACACAGATTCCTTCCAGGGCACAGCACTATTACAGCTCTGCTCTCATTCCCTGATACTGTCAACAAAGCCGTGGATGCTGTTCATCATACTTTACTGATCTTACTGGGTCTATCTAAGGCCTTTGACACAGTATCACATACTAAATTACTAAACCAACTAACAAAACTAGGTTGCACCCCCAAATACGTTAACTGGTTTATGTCGTACCTAAACAACAGGCAACAATCATTAAGATGGCATAACGTACAAACAGTATAGGATTTCCACAGGTTTCCATTCTGGAGGCACTACTCTTTAATATCTTTATCAATGACCTTCACAAACTTCCCAATTAGGTAATATTATCCAATGTGCCGATGATTCTACAATAATATCTACCTCCAACAATTTGTCTGACCTCCTCACAGTTACTCAAAATGCATTTACAGTGATAGAATCCTGGCTAAATAATGTACGATTGCTGCTAAACCCCCAAAAAACAAAACTTATATTATTCTCTACAAAACCACCAGACATAGATTTCAATTTTTTTTCAAAAGACAGGACAGAAATAGAAATATCGAAAACAGCCAAACTATTAGGCATTACAATAGATGACAAACTCACCTTTCAGGCACACATTCGCAATGCAATAAAGAAAACATACTTTAAATTAGGCAAACTTTATAGTCACAAACTCTACCTAGACAATCATACCAAAACAAAACTGCCAGGTACCTTACGCATCCCTTCCCTTCTTTATGGTAGTGCCATCTTTACTAACTGTCACTTATCCCTCAGCAACAAACTTCAAACTTGCTATTATAAAATAGCTAAATTTGCCTCAGGAAAGCCTAACCGCTCACACCATTGCCAAGCAATTTCAGAACTAACTGGCTCGGGTTTCCCAACTATCTCTGTTATACACAATTAATTCTAGCCCTTAAACTAATTTTTAAAACAAATACTGGCCCAGTACTCTGCTCAATACTACAAACTTATATTCCTACATGAACACTTATATTCTCCAGAAAACTGCTTTTAACTATAACCAAACTTATCAAAAAAGCTGGACAAAGTTTGTTCTCCCATAGCATTGATAAATGGTGGAACTCCTTACCCTCTCGCATAACTCAAATTGACTATATAAAGACCTTTAAATCAGCATTAAAAACATATTACCTAAATAACCTTTCTTGCCCCTGCAAACAACTTGACTACTACCATGTTCTAATATTTCTGTCTCTTAAAGTTGTGCATTTTTCTCCTATTTGCACACTATGATTGGTCTGTAATTCCTGCCTTTTATTATGAAATGCCAAGACTTAATAATGTACTCATGTACCTTAATGTATTTACATATGTCTGACTATATATGTACTCGATTATCAGTCTTGTCAAGTTTATAAATCTTGTAGAGCTTGTATATTAAATGTATCAGTCTTGATAAGTTTGTATTTATTCTGTATTAATTGTGGAGCTTTTCTCCCCAAGCCTCCACTGAAAATGGGTTTCTGACACACTGTACTTTCCTGATCAACAATTGTCAATAAATAATAAACATAAATAAATGAAATAGTAGTAGTAGCCAGAAAATTATTCTGTTTGTGACAGGAAATACCTAAATGCATATATTTTAGGCCAACAAATGTATCATTCCTTCTTATGCAGCAATAACTAGACTAATTATTGAGTGTAACACCGTTTTTGAGATGTACCTTTCTAGACACATTCAGCAAATGGAAATGCCACAGAGGTTCCCAAGAAAAAAATGCTGGTATAATGTCCCTACACACCAGGGAAGGCTCCAGATACTCACTTTCCTTATTTTTATATAAGATTTTGTGTTTTGATCTATGACTTAATTTCTATGCCATTAGGGACCCAATCCTCCTTGAAATCAGGTGCATTTGCAAGTCAAATATATACACTAGTATCAGAAATATTGACTTAAATCTCCACCATCTTATAAACAAAACATACCGTAGAGATTATTCAACTCCTAAATAGTTGAAGCAGTTAACCTGTTCTACTATTTTACCTATGTCTCAATTCTTGGATTCTAATGATTTCCAACATTTGCTGCCATTATCTAACACATACTATACCTCTGGACAAAACTTCTTCTGCAAGTTAAACAGATTAACTACATTGTGCCCTTCAAACTAAACCTGGATTATTGGATAGATACCCATAAATTCACCCCAGGACTGACATGATTTGCCCTTCCTGAGAAAGGGGCTATAACATGGGTGTGGGTATTGGCCAGATGTAAATGGCCTTGTGACTAAATTGTATTGAAGTTACAATGATCCTATGAATTAAATTCCACTAAATGTTCAATGAAATCATTTTACTCCAAATATTCTGCTGCTATACTTCAAAAGTTACTCTTTGGGAAACCATCAAGTTATACACAGAAGTCTAAAATTTTCAAAGCACTTTTTCTTTCCAAAATTTTTGTATCTCCAAATGATAGTTTGATTTGATTTTTTAATAGTTTGGAATTTTATTATGTTTTAATATTTGGATGTGTGAAAATGTGTGTATTGTGTTTTTATTTGTATGCATCTTCATATTTTTGGTATTTTTGTAAATAGGCAACGGTACCAAAATAAGTAAAATAACCAAAATCTGTAAAGCAATATAAAAAAGTTTGATTTCTTTTAGTTTGAAAACTATTGTTTAATGACAGTGAAATCGTCATAATTTTTCCCATTTTCTACATGGTGAGTGTTTTGTCAACTGTCACCATCCTTACTAATTCAATGACACTCCCCTACCTTCTTTGACAGCCTTGCCTGACTGTCGTAGGTCTTCTCTCACACAATTCATCCATCTCTTTGCTGGACACCCTCTTTTCCTCTTGCCTTCTTTCTGCCTATCCCAAATTTTCTTCACCAGATTGGCTTCTGCTTTTGTGCACATGGCCAGGACCACTGTAATTTCTTCTCTTTATCTTTCTCTGCCATTGGAGCTACTTTGGCTTCTGCTCTGATGTCCTTATTTTTTCATCCATTCAACAGTGTGCTTCCTACTATAGATCTCAGGCACTTCATCTTCATCACCTCTAGCTTCCTCAACTGCTCTGCCTTTACTGCTCAGGTTTCTGTACCATACAGTATTACTGGATGCACCACTGTTTTGCATGCCTTAGTTTTCAGCTTCTACGGCATTCTTCTGTCATACACTACCCATTCCATTCTGTGCTAATTGCCTGCAGCCACTCTAATACTAGGTTTGACTCCCGCTCTCCTCAGCCCTGACTCCTAGATACTTAAACTTGTAATCCACTTCTATTATTTTCCCTTCTGGTTCAGTTTATGTTTTCCCTCATTTGCTGCCATTACAACTGTCTTATCTGAACTCAGTTTCATTCCATTTGCCTTCAATTTTACATTCCATTCTCCTCTCCTTTGCTGAAATTCTTGCTCAGCATCTGCTTGCAATGCCACATTATCTGCACACAGCAATTTTAATGATCTATCCCCTCTGACCTGTTTGTTAATGAAGTCTATCACCAGTATGAACAGCAGTGGGCTCAGAGATGAATCCTTATGCACACCCTATCTCACTGGGAACCCCTCTTTGAGACCAAACACAGTTCATACTTGAATCATTGGGTTCTCGTATATGGCATGCATTAATTCTGCCAATGTTTCTGTGACTTTGAACCTCTGCAATACTGCACAAATTAGCTTTCTTGGGACATTGTCATGTGCCTTCTCCAAGTCTATGAATGTTCAGTTAGAGTATTTCCTCATCTCTAGCTTCTTTTCAGCCATTTGTATCACTGCAAACGTCAGGTCAGTTGTGTAGCATTCTTATCTGAATCTAAACTGCTTATCTACCATATTACATTCTAATATTCTGCATATACCCTCTCCAGGACTAACATCCAGTGTGACAGGAGTTTGATACCTGCTCATGGTTTTGTAAGCCCACTTTGCTCTCATACACTGGCAGTACTACAGTTATTATCCAATACTTTGGGAAATAGGGGCCAATTCTCCCCTATCTTAACTAACACCTTGATCATATCTGCTGTGACCTAATCTGAGCCTGCTGCTTTCCACTGACTTCATGTTCCTCAGTGCTCTTCTTACATCTTCTAAACTGGATACCTCCTATTCCTTCATTTTAGGCTGTTTCTGAGGCAGTACAGCTTCTGTGGGGTTTTCTTAATTCAGAAACTTCTGAATGTACTCCTTCCACCTGCTTTTGATTTCCTATGGGTTGGTGAACAGGTTGTTGCTGGTATCCCTTACAATGGGTGTCTATCTTCTTTATCTTTCTGTCTTTGTCTTACAACCTGATAGAGTTTCTTAGGGCCCTCTACTGCTTCTAATTCCTTGTTCTTTGCTATTGTGAGTCCTCTGTTAACCTCATTATTAACCCAAGAATATTCCTTCTTAGCCTGGTACATCTTTTCTATCTCCTACTTTTTCCTGCACTCCTTCTTTCTTATGATGACCTCTGGACTTCTGCATTCCACCATCAGCTTTCCTTATGTACTTTATTTCCATAGCTGGCTCACCCACATACTTATTTCTGTAGGACTAACTCATGCTATTTTGAGGCGCTGTCATTCTTTTCATCTCCACCTATTTCTTCTTCTTCCTGAGGTGCTAGAGTACCGAGCATTTCCTTCAATTGTTGTGCTTTCTCTTTAGTCAATTTCCAGGTCTCTAGCCTAAACCTTAGAGTCACTCACTTATTCTACCCCAGTATCCTTTTCTTACTTGAAGGAAGGCTACCTGAGTTGCATGTTGGCCACTCTTGTATTTGATTTTATGACTGTGTCTCTTGCTGGACCATGGGTTGCTCACCAACAAGCCATTTGCTAGACTGAAGACTAGAATTGCCTCTCCTTCTTTATTGCTGTTGACCCAAGCCTATGGGTCAAGGCAGTCATCTTATCCTTTTCTGTCTGTCCTGATATGTGCATTCCAGTCACTCATATCAACACCAATGCCTGTTGCCCTGCTTTACTTAGTAGTCCAGCACCTGTTGTCTGAATGTAACCTTTTCTTTACTATCACAACCATGCTGAAAGCAAGGGCTGTGGCCTATTCTTACAGCAGAGTCTGATTGCCATGAGTCTGTCACTAATTCTGATAACAACTTTCACTGTCCTCTGACGTCTCTCCTTCACCAGTATTCACACACCATTTTTAGTTTGTCCTCCTTCTGTGTTGTAAACTGTGATTCCATGCCAAATGGCTTTGCTGCACTGCCCTTCCATCTTGTTTCATGGATATAGAAGATGGCCGTCCTCCTCTTTAGTACCATGTTATCTACTTCCAAGCTCTATTCTGTTTGATAACTTACACCGAGTGCAGCAATTTCTAGTTCATGTTTGACAAGGTTATTGATTTTAACTAAGCTTTTGCTCAACAGGGCTATCCCTGATAATCCAAGCTGGGCAACTAGATAGTAACTAGTCGGTAGCATCTTGACCCAGGGGTGCTGAGCTTTATAGTGGACACACGCTGGCCAAAAGAAGCACATATATCCCTCCCATTGTTAGCATGGGACCCCAACCCGCTTATCACTGGCAAATACACATGCCCATTTAGTGACATTAGTCAACAGGACTGAATCACCTACAGCCCAGTTTTTATACTGTTATATGGCTAGCCCTTACATGATGTGCAGTTTGTAATCCCTGTTCTCCTATCTTGAAGATACTGTGCACAACAGGTGATGCCCAAAGTAGTTGGACTGTACAACTCTCCCCCTATAGGGCACCACTTAAGAGTCTGTACTGTTGGCCACAACTCTATTCTTGGGTGAGTCTGAGGTGGAAACATTCGACATGTTTTTGGGACATGGGAAGGGCCCCACAGAGACCCAGGGAGAGCATGCAATCTCCATACAGTCAGACTTGAACTTTGTACCTTGTGCTTGGGAGTTGATGCCCTTAACCATTATGCCAGATGGGCTGTTATTTGTTTAATGACAGTTAACCATGGTTGAACAAAAACTTTTCCAAATTTTCACAATCTATTCCTGAGAGCTATCCTGTAATGCAGAAAGTCCTCACATAATTTACTTTTCAGGCATAAGCATGTCAAAAGGAAATTTAGACACAACTTCACTATCAGTGAATTAGAGGTTTTCAGTACCTAAAAGACAATAAACCTATTACTATTTGTCAAACTGATAAACACGGTGTTATTTTTGTTATGGAAACCCAGTATTATGTGAATAACCTGGATCTTATAGATTCAGACTATTACAAGCCTAGCCAACAACCAAATGTCAAAATCAAAGAGTCACACAGCTTTAAAGCCTAATATAATGAGTTCAAACCACTGAAAATTGTCAGCTTTGTATAAGAGCGGAGTTATCAGTATGTTCCCATCATGTTCTTCTTTGTTGAACATTACGAGATGTACTTTGTTTTTCAATGTGTAACACATGTGGGACTTTTATATTTTATTTCTACATACTCTTGTATTACCATGAAGATCCATATTAATTCCTTCAGTATTCTAAATAAACAATGAAAATTAGAACTTAGCTGTTTTTTAAGTTTCATGGAAGTCAGTGCCATTGCTTGGTCAGCTGTACACCTATTGTCTTCCTTACAGGTTTTCTTTCTTTATGATACAGTAATATCACAACCTCCTACATCTGGCTGTAAAGTTATTAGATCCCCAACAAAAGAAAATTTCATTCCACTGTATACATTCCAGATGAACTAAAAATAAAACTCTGTTGTTTCCTCATGATTCAAGGTCTCATAAAGGCTACACTTAATACATGAAGAAAAATATTTCTAATGGAATTCAGTAAAACATTTTATAGTGGGTCATTTTCTTTCATTAGGTTTTTGCTAGGATGTGTGCAAATTCTAAATCAATTGATGCCTGTGGAGATTAATTGTGTTTTATGCTGCATGCTGTAAAATAATGCATTCAAATGTAGCATTTCCATTTAGTTTCTAATCAAAATAACATTTTAGAAAAACATCAATCCACTCCAGGTTGAAGCATTATGTGGAAATTATGGCAATCATATTTATATGTATTTAAACACATGGCTATGTACTACGGCTCCTTATGACTTAAAGTAAGATATGGAAAAATACCAGTTTTTGATTTTAGTGTGTATACAACAAGAAGGCGATGATGATATTTTGGCCTTATGTATGCTGGTAGGATTGTTTCTCTGTTGCATAATACATTACGCAATTCATTTAATGGTGTGGCATGGTCTTTGTTAATATGTTAAACTATCACATGTGGATTTATGCTTCTTATTTCAAATTTTGTTTTTCAAATGAACCCCAGCCTATAAACAGAGCACAGGAGTGTCATACCTCATGATTTCTGTGTTACTGGCTGACATCTATACAGTAATTCAGAGTATACAATATAAATACTTGCTGTGGTACATACCTAAACATTCTTTAGTTACTGAGGAATGGAAACTGTGAAGCTGGACCATTTATGCAAATAGATATATGTTTTCAAGAACACTGACACTATCAGATGGACTGTTATTTCTCCCACTATTATTTTAAAACATATACTGATTGTGTATACTTAAGAAGAAAAATGTTAATCTCTACATGATTCCACACATAGTGTATAGTGGTAATATTCATGTCCTATTGTCCATGCATAGTGTGCAGTGGTAATATTCATGTCCTGATGTCCACGCATAGTGTGTAGTGGTAATATTCATGTTATCAAAATGATGTGATAATCATGAGACATATTTAGTGCTCACTGTTGGATCTGATATCTGCTTCTAAATGCATTTGAGTTTTTCTGCAAAAAATTTTTTATTAAAATGGAAAATATTTTAAACGAGTATTATTATGACATAAAGTGCCTGCACCAGGAAGAGTTTCAACTGCAAATGAATTAGTATGCTAAATTCAACGAAGCATAGCACTATACACTATAGTACAAAAGGTACCCAAAAGGTATAGTGGCAAGAAAAAACAATAAAATGAGTCAATGCTACATAACCTGTGATGTTAAATACCTTGTGTGCCAGCAAATTAGTTACAATGAGAACATATACTGATCACTTGGGGAAGAAATGAGACGGAAGTTGATATTCCTGTTATATTTATTGATAATAATCAATAAATCTATTGATGATAATCTATACAAAATGGAACAGTAAGTAGTCAATGTTTAGATATCCATTCTTAATGATCCAGTTTAGTTGGGCATAGAGAGTGATGAAATGGTTGACCATGTCAGCATATATTAAACTGCCACAGCTGCTACCTAAAAGGATGGCTGCCTAAGAAAGAAGAATTTAATAAAGACCTTATGTTAGCATGTTGAAGAATGAAACTCACTGAGGAAAACACTCTTGGGACAATTACGAACATGCCCACATAGTATAACAGCTCCATCTGCCATTGTGGATAACAGCGGAATTTTGGAGGAAGGAGGAGATAGCCTAGGTGGTTGAGAATGAGACATGGACAGTGAAGAATTAATAGTGAAGTATAAGAAATGAAGAAAAATAAGTCAAGTGTGAATACATTTAGAGAACCTATCAAATGGAAATGAAGCCCTGACAATAAAGTTAGGAAAAGTGCATTGGACAACTCTGCAGACAAAAGTAGAATTAACAGTTGTGCCTGAATGGTTGCATCAAATTAACAATATTGTTTAACATTATGAGGAGTGAAAAAGACCAGTTTTAGTTTGGGCTTGATGCTGGCTAAGATCTTGAGAACTATAACATCACAGAAAATATATGAGTAGTGCATCTTGTGAAATATTTAAAGTGGCAATACCCCTTATATTTTTATGGAACAATGATTAAGTCTGACAATATCAGATGCCTCATGCTTAGACTTAAATGTTGAGCAGGCATATCATAGAGGCAGGATTTGGGACAGGGACAGGGCAGACCTTGACCCTTCATGGTGACGGTCCACAACTAAAGGAGTAAGGAATGCCTGTTCAGTCAAGAAGCACTAGTGAAATATTTCATGATGTCAATATGCAAAGGGGACTGTCAGTGTGCAAAGGGGAGTGTCAATGTGCAAAGTGGAGACCATCTCCATTTAAATCCATGGAAGATGAATAGCTTTAACATCCACCTTGTGGAACCTGTGAAAAAAGGCATAACTTCTGAATGAAATGCACAGCCACATTACAAGTAACATGGCAAAGAAGGAGTGGAGTTCTTGGAGGATACTATGGCTTCACCCTGAGATGATGTAAGGCATAATGTGTGATGGTCTGCGGAAGGGAGAATGGAGGAGGATAACTGTAGCTATCTGACAGAGTGTGCGCTAGCAAAGGTGAGTTAAGTGCAAAGTGGGGGCATCAACAAGGATGGATGGTGGAGGATATGGAAACTGCTATGAGTAACAGTGGTTTGTGTGCCTTGAAACAGGCCTAGGGGGACAAGACCAGTGAGGGAATGGAGAGAAGGTAGCAGATATGCCAGATGCTCAAAAGTCATGTGAGCCAGATGTACAGTGGTACAGAATAGAGACATCAGTACTGAGGCTGTATGAAATAGATCATCCAACAGGGAGACAACAAATGAGTAAATCTTGGAAGGATGTGGATGTCCTACAAAACTTGTCATGTCATGAGAGGAGATTAGGAGAAAGAAGAGGGATGGTTGGAAAGAAAAAAGGAAGACAATGCTAGACTAGTTACATAAAGAGAGAAATGCCCTATGCAGAAGCAGATTAGAGAAGCACTCTGTGGTTAAAAGGTATGTAATACTTAGGAATAGGGATAAGGCTTCAGCTGTCTGTCCACATACATTTTGGCATTTTCTTCTGTTGTGTCTTTTTGTTTCATGTTTACAAGGGAACATGGAACTCCACCTGTAAATTCCCTTACTTGAAGATTCAAAAGAGTGAATAAAATATTTGTAGGCAAGTGGAGTGAATGCAGGAAGATGAGATGAAGTCTTTAGTGAGTGTGATTGGGAGATGGTTGACTATTGACAATTAGTCCAATTATTTGGGGGTCACTTGTATTTTAAAATAAGAACAAGTGTCATTCCCATGTTTATATCAGAGACTGGGTTACAATAAACAATGTGTGATGGTTGCTGTGTGTGTAAGACATGAGAGATAGATATTTAGTGTTTTAGATAATGGACATGATTTGTATTCTGAATTGAAGACAGACATGACATTTGGCAGGTTTTCAGATGTAAAAGCTGACAGAAGGCAAAACTCTGGGTGGCTAAGTGATAAACTGTTCATTATGACTGGTAAAATCAATGTAACAAATAGCAACAACATATGAGGTAATACGATTAAATAATTGGAAAGGAATACTCCATTGGGCCTGCAGTGCACTATTTTGGACTGATATATGCAGATTTTTTTTTGTTACTATTTCATCTTTTTCATTGCAAGTTTTATTCAGTTGGGTTAAATTATATAAGAAAAATAATATTGTTTAAGATAAGACAATTGAGTGCATAAAGGCAAAGCTCCATCTGTAGTTATATAAGCCAGGGTTAGGGCTCAGAGCAGGGGTCTTCAATCACAAGTGGCCTTTAAAGGCACACATTGCAGTGGGGAAGTTATGCATGCATGGCATTAAGAGAGGCAAATGGTCTTTATTACAGGAGCACTCAGGGATGTTTGATTGGGAATGCCAGTAAAGTTACCATTATATGATTATATTCTTGGAAAAGGTAAATGCAGGAATATATCCCTGATGTTTGGAGTAGGGAGACATGAAATGGAGAAGTTGCACAAATATGTATGCATTTTTGACATGGTGCTTGTGATTAGAAAAGGTGCTTGGAGAGGCAGACAATGTCTTTGAACTTACACAGAAAGGGGTATTGAAGCTATGTAATATGTAAAGTATTTTTTTATTTTTGTTTGTTTGCATGAAGTGGATAATTATGATAGGGGCACGTAATAGATAGGAGTAGAAAATTGGTTAGGAGGGAGTTCCCGATTGCCTTGTAAAGTAAGTAAAGACAGAGTAAAAGGGGGATGCTATTACATAGGGAGAGGGTTAGATGAGACCCTGAAGGATATGCTGGAGAAATTTAAAATGAATCATGAGGTAATACTTAAAAATAGTTGTGCATGTGATTGTGGACAATTAATGTTCTTTAATGTAAGAGGAGGAGTTTATGTGAAAAGGTAAGAAGTCATGAGGAAGATGGCATATAGGGAGCTATGGGGTAGGAGATGCTAAATGGGCTATTCCTTATCTCTCTTATGAAGGATCATTGGTAGGATATATGTTCTTAACAAAATCTCTTTTCTATTCAGCAGCACATGAATAGCAGGCTGTGTTTAGATGGGGGGAAAGGGGAAAAGTTGTAGTAATGTATTTACTTATTTATTGGCATTACTTTACAGGGTTAATCCGGCTTTTCCTAAAATCTGCCTTTTTCAGTAGAGGCCAGAGAAAGAGAGAAAAGCTCCAGTACAAAAATACAAATAATGATTACACTTGCTGAGTTATAAAACAATACAGAGACTTGAAAAATAACAGTACAAAGTGAAAATGACATATTATATAATGCTGCACAATACAATTTTAAAACAATTGTTGTTTTTCTTTTGGCTTTTCCCGGTTAGGGGTTGCCACAGAGGAACTCTGGTCTGCTAATGATTGTTAGTAGATTTTTTTTTTACAGGTGCCAGCTTGATGCCCAACCTTCAACAAAGGCGCACCCATTCTACACATGTCTTTCAAATGCCCCTCAACCACAGGGAGGACATGCAGACTCCACACAGAAGGCACTACAACCAAGAATCGAACAGGAGAACCTCTTGCTGTGAGGCAACAATGCTACCACTGCACCACCACAGCTTTAATGCAATGTAATGTGATTTTGTGATACTATCTTGTAACACTGAAATGGTGGAGCTATAGTTCTACTAGGTTACAAAAAAAATGAGGAAGTATAAAATAGATGAAAAATAAAATGAGTATTCATTATAAAATATAAGCTACTGAAAAATAATTGAGATATAGGTCAGTAGTCTGATGGTAGTAAAAAGGGGAGTTGAAGTGAGAAAGGTAAGCAGGAAAGATAACTATAAAAATACCGAGAGGAAAAAAATGAACAATGTCGGTTAGAGACAGTAAGTGTTATAGGTGAGCAGAAGAGGAGAATGAAAGATGGTAGATTCTATAAGAATGCCTAGTGAGAAAAGTATAAGGGTGAAAAGTCTTGGAATAAGAAATGGAAAGCTTAAGTCACATGATGTATGACGTCAGGTTTTATTGGAACTGGTAGTTTGTGAGTTCTAACTCTTAGTGTGGGTTAAGCTTTGTTGGTTTAACCAGGAGATGAGCAAGAACATCACCATGTATTCCGCAGATATTGTTCTGAGTTTTAAAAGTGTTTAGGTTGTTGATTTGTTTCTTTAAAAGAGGAATGGAATTCATGCTTCTGAAACAAAATTTCAGAAATGTGAGCTACCTGCTGATAAATAGGATTTAGAAATGGCAAGCAGAGACTTGTCCTCTTATGTCAGCTATATGAAGTGTAGAGTTGGATAATTGATTGTAGAACAGGGCGTGTATCTGTCTGATGTATAAGTTTGTAAGTTATTAGCAGTTATGTCAAGGTTAGATGTTGTGGGGCTCTAACCAGTTACGGTGTTTTATTGATAGACCGTAGTGAATTTTTGAGAGATAGTTACCAGTAAATGTAATGACATTGTTATACTACTGTTCCATAGCATGTTTACTTTAAAAGTGGAAGGAGATGGTATAGTGACCAAAAGGATGACAATCTTGAGAAGATTTAGGAAGGATGAAATAAATTAGGTTATGTTCATAGTGAATGCATTTAAAAGACCGAACATTTGGAATGTCAAGCATTTGCTGTGTGTAAACTGAATGCCAGTTGTGTAGAGCATACCTCTTAAACTCTTAAGTACAATAAAACTGGGTAAACCCAAAAATATTGGCGGGACAATGGCCAAAAAATTAGGGACATGTTTTAACTATTGCTCTCATAAACTTAAAAAGTTATTAGAATAGCATGGTTTGCATTAGCATGTATTTTCTGAAGAATATGAAGTCTGAAACTGTATTGTATGTTATTATTTAGTGACTTCAGTCCTCGATTTTCCAGAAAATCACAAAGTTTTTGAAGAACAGACCAAAATCAAGAGAAAAAAATCTGGACATGCTGCAAAAAATGGGACAGCTGAGAGAGATGGTACAGAGGCCCATATGTTTATAGGCTGTTACTAGGCAATTGGCACAACAACCATTATAAGCCTAGCCAGGTTTATCCCAAATTTACCAGCTATGACTCATATGTGTCAGTCATTGTATGGTTAACCAACTGTAGGGCAAGAGCACTCAGATATAAGATTTAATAACTCAGAGGATGATGGTAGGAGGTACAGTTAGTTTGCAAGATACAGAGAAAATATTTTCATCTAGGATTATGTTAGAGGATAGGAAAAAAAGAGATATTCGAGAAATGGGGCAAAGAAGTACTGAGTTCACCACCACGATTAAAATGTTCCAACATTAATAAACAAAGTTAAAACTCACTAAAACTAAACTAAAACATCAAAAGACTTCTCTGCAATAAAGATGGTTTTCCCAAGAAAAATGTTAATATTTTGAGACAAGGAACCCACAAATGTGGAAGATGTAAAGCCTGTCAATTTATAGATACTAGTAATATTTTCAGCCATCCAACTACAGGCAAAAGCTATATATTTAAGTTAAAGCAACCTGCAACAGTGAACTTCTTGCATATCTAGCATGCTGCCACCTTTGCCCTTGTTTCTACATAGGCAAAACTGAAAAACACTTGAAAGACAGGGATTTACACCACTTACGAAATATCCAACAAAAGGACAGGAAAAATGCACTGGCATCTCATATTATCTCAAATCCAACCCATTATTTTAGCTTTAAAGCTATAGAATGTGTTCCCATAGGACATAGAGCTGGGGATATTGAAAACAATACTGAGATTTGTGAAACTGGGTGGATAAATAACTTAAGAGCTAACCGCCCCCCAGGCTTAAATGTAATGGCTCCATTGAAACCTATTCTGAAACAGAAACGCTTCTTCATTGGTTAATATTGGAGGCTTGTCTGCCTCCAAGAAAGTGATTGACAGCTTGTGGTAGGAGGGGCTGACATTGCAAGGAAATCACCTGATTGATGAATATTTGTTTAAGGATATGGAATGAAGCACAGGAAGTCACGGTCTGAAGAAAGTGAACTTGCTGAAAGCACTTATTGTTTTATGCTTCATCTGTTTTTAATCTTTGCAATAGTTTTAGTGAGTTTTAATTTCATTTATTAAAGTTGGAACATTTTAATCATGGTGGTGAACTCAGTACTTCTTTGCCTAGTTTGTACTTTGTTCTGTGTCACCTTTAGTGGTGGGGGCTTATCTTTTACCCCATATTAGAGAAATGGTAGAATGAATAAGCAGAAAAGTAAGATTGAGGCATGAGATGTGATTCTGATTAGATATGACATAGTTCAAAGCATATAGTCAGTAACTGTTGGAATGAATTCACAGGATCTCATTCATTCACTTAATTAATGTTTGAAGGTTGCTAGAATTTTACACTATCCAAAATGTAGGGAAGCTTGCTCTGTAAGTGGCACAACTGTTAGAGGATAAATGTATCCTTAAATCTTGATTTATTAATAGTCTGGCTTAGAAATACATCTTTGGAATTATTAACTGAACATTTTTTTGAAGATACATTTGACATAGCACCGTATGCTAGGATCAGATCACCTGGCAGAAGATAAGTGTGGTACATCCAACTGTGGATTCATTCTTTATAATGTGCTGTGGTCAATCTAAATGGACATAAGCTGTGCAATATGGGAGAAGAGGGAGGTAGGCATTATGGCAAGGAAAAGACAGTGTTAAGTAAAGCAACAGTGCTTGGCCGATGAGGGTGGCAGATTGATGGTTAGTCAGTGGTTGTCCTAGCATTGTACTATGGTCTAAGTAAAGCTGGAAATACACACTGAAAGCTAATTTGTGAAAGAAAGACTAACGAGAAAGGAAAGATGATAGATATCATAGGAGCAGATTTCAGTATCTTGCTTGACTAAAAGAGGGACAAATTGTTTGGGTCCTGTCAGTTTCATATACATATAAATGCTGAGCAGATGGATGGATAAATTAGAGAAGTAGTGTGAAGGAAGGGTAAAGGATTGGGATGTAAAAGATAAAAGGAAGAAGGAGCGTAGACTGGAGACAGTGTTGCTGGACAAGGAGAGTGAGGTGGACATAACAAATTTGAATAATAAAGACTGAGCTGTTGTACCATGCCACTGGGACTTCTAGGTGGGTTTTAGGATTTGAGGAAGATATCAGGTGGCAGTGGTCCCAGTGAATTGGTGGGAATTTTAACCAATAAGGTGGAGTCAAAGAATGGTGGTCAGCAGACCAAGGAAAAAAAAAAGTGTGAATGGAGATATAGGATGCAAAGAGTGGTGTAGAATTAAGGCAAGTTGTGGTGGCAGAATATGTGGAAGAAAGGGGAGAGATAATAAGCATGAGGGAAAAGAGACAGAAATAGAAACAGTTGGAGCTATGGAAAGGTACGAAGTAGATAAGCATATGATGGAAGAAGATTTAAAAAGGTAAAAAGCTCAAATATGGGAGACTGTGGTTAAAACAGATAAATATAGTCTTAGCTCAAAGTGGGATGAAGTGATAGTGGCAGGAGGACAGAGGTATATAACTGATGTGTTGAAAAATAAAATAGAGAAAACAGAATGAGAGGCTGGCTGTGGTGATTATAATGATTGTGACAGAATGATTAGGAGTGGAGATATTAGGCAGACATTAAGGACTTTTTATAAACATTTTTGCATTAAGGGCTAGAGTAACAGGAAATGGTTGAACGAATGGTCGTTGGAGTAGGATGAAATGGTGTTATTTAATAAAATTAAGGCATGGAAATTTGCGCATGCTATAACATACTTGAAGAGAGGAGAGGTCGGAAGTCCTAATGAATATATTATAATTTCTACAAGATTGTGTTTTGGAAATTAAAGGGGAGTTGACAACATTTTAATGATGTTATGCATAAGATAAAGACCTTCATTTCAAAATATGAGCTTTTGGTAATGATAACACATTAGGAGAAGGTGAAGAAGGAGGCCTTGAGCAATTACATGAAAATATCTTTTCATACTTTGGTTATTAAAAATGTTGCTAGGTTATTGACTGCAAGGATGAGGAGGGTGTTGTCTCATCACAGATAACAAGGGAGGAACAGATGAGGTTTGTTAAAGGGTGATCATTAACAAATTATTGCAGGACATTGTTGAGTTTTTTGTAATGAAAAGTGATGGACAGTAAGGGGAGAAAAGTGGTGGTACTGAAAAATATCCAGAAGCCAGTGTGAGCTGAGATTACATTTTTGATGTGCAACAAACAATAGTAGGGGAAGAAGGTTGGAAAAGTGAGGAATTGAAGGAGGTCATTTTCTAAGGACAGAAATATTGCTTTGCTTAATTTTGACTTTAATAGAGGGGTTGAAACAGAGCTTAAGGAAACTGTTAGGGAAAGGGAGTAGACACTGGGTTTATATATTGGAAGAGAATTGTAAAATTTTCTTGACAGATGTACAGTTGCAAGAAATCTTTGGACAGTTTTGTGAAATTTGATGAGCTAGCTAGACTGCATTTTCATCTAAAGAATTCAGTCATGATACCAGAAAATGAGGGGGTTGTATGGGAGGATGGGATAACCATGGGGAAAATATTTTTGGGCTGCATGTCTATTAGACTGTGGACGATATTAAAACTAAAACTGGGAACACATGCTGGAAGATGTCGCATAGATTCTTTACCCCTAACAAGAAGGATATCAATAGAGAGAGACACACATGGCATTGCTCGATGTGATTTATATAGTTCAATATGTAGGGACGTACCCTACACAACAGAACTATGGAGGAGATGTAGAAGGCATGAAATAAGACTGAGTACCAGCAAAGCAAAGGAAGAAGTGACAAACAAAAACTGAGAGTACATATTGGAAGAGTGGGGTCTGCTGAATTTTACATGTCTAATAACAGCAAATATGTTAAAAATCATGAGCATAAGGAATTTATGTGGGCAAGGTTGGGAGGCGAAAATGTAAGCAAACATGGAGGGGTGTATCATAGTGTGGAGGACCGTAAGGATAACTGATATATGGACATCTATAAATCTCTTTTTCTTTAGCAACACCCTTTTCCTGTGAGAATTTAATCAGTGCAGTGCATGGATAAAAGATATAGGGAAAGATAACTAGACACAATGGAAGAAGAATGCTTTATACTAAGTATATTACTGAGCGGTGAAGAGGGGAAGTAGCTAGCAACTCTTCTGGACAGCTTTTATTTGTTTTGCTTTCTTGTCCCCTATATCCTGCTATAGCACCCTACCCCATGTCCATCATTGGATCTATCTGCTGTCTCTTACCCTCCGAACTTTCTTCATATGCTTATGGTCAATGTGGATATTTAAGGGTTTCCTGTTATTTTAGCCATCATGCCATCTACTTTGGAGAGTTTTTTCCCTACTCTTTTTATCACATTTACCCCCACCTCCTAACTGTTCCCTGCTATTGCCAGCATGCAATGTGGGCATGCCTGACATATCATCCTGCCTCCACAGCAACTAGGTTAAAACCCCCACTCTAATCCTTTCTTAGATTATAACCCATCTCACATGTCTCCAAGCTCCACCAGGGGATCCTTATATGATAATGTCCTCAGGACTGCCCTCACCCCTGGGATGGGAATACCCATCTCTCCCTGCTGCATTGTCTGTCAACCAAGCAATTAACTGAACTTGGGTTTGCTGGGATGTAGTCAGGGCTTTATTCTTCTCTGGAAGAAAAGTTGTTAATTCTTCTAGACTCCTGGGTAGATAGTGGTATGGCAGAACTATGGGTATATATTCTAGAAAAAGGGAAGTAGAAAAATGGAAGTTTTGGAGCGGCAGAAACTGAAGGTTAGGTTTGGGATGGAAATTGGTAAGTGTTTGATCTAAGGGGGATAGTGGGTAAGATAAATAGGCCTTGGAAACAAAAAGGGAAGGGTGAGAATGGGAAAGATGTGCTGAGGGAGTGGATAGCGATTGAATAGGTATCAAAGATATTAAGTTAGGGAAAACAAAACTGCCCCTGGAATTGGCTGGTATAGAAAAGGCCATAACATAATTAAGGAGTTATTGTGGAAGTAAAAGGATTATTTTGAATAGTGATTCATTTTTTTAGAAAGCCAGGAAAGTGGCTACAAAGATACATTAGTTTAGTCTGAAGAGATGTGTTATACTGGTGGTTTTGGATGCCTGTAAGGATGCAGTTGGAGTGGTGAATGAAAGATGGTGAAGACTGGAGGTTTGACAAAGTAGGAGATGATCAGCCGATATAAGTTGGCATTGCCATGAAGTGAGGAGGTGAAGGACAGTATAGAAAAAGTGAGACGAAATATTTATTTGAAAAGATTATAGATCAGTCAGAGGCTTTGACTGTCTGTGGGGTAGGGGGGTAGAAGACATGGTAAATAATTAGAGACAAACAAGAGAAGAGATGAAAATGACTGAGAGGTGATTAAATATGCAGATAGCTAGGCTGTGGAGAGAGAGAGAGGTTGAAATTTGTGCAGCAAAGGCATAGGTGTTGGCTGAAGTGGGTATGATTATGGGCATAGAGATACAGAAGGCTGGAGTTTATGGTAGGTAGTTGGAGTAATGGGGATGTACAGAAGAACAGCAGGTGGAATGTGAGTATGGAGCGGTAGTTTTGGTGAGTTAGGCAGAGATGCTATGGACTGGCTAGTAAAGAAGGGTATTTAGGACACTGATCCCTTATCAACAAAAGGTTAGCACAAGGAGTAGGTTTTGACTGGTAGAGAGATACATGATTTAATAGCATGTGATATCATTACCACAGGAGGGAGAGGATGTACTGTGAGATTATGGTGAAGGGGAGTAGAGACAGGAGCTTAAAGTTGTGGGGAGATGTTGCAGTTGGACTCAGTGGGAGTTTGAGTGGGACACTTATAAGGAAGGCTGTAGGCTAGTGTTGCAGTGAATAGGAATTCCTCATGTATGCTAGTGGTATGGTATTTATTATATTTTGAAAAATAAAATAAAAAGATGAAGAAACCAAAGACAGAATTACCAGCAGCAGTTTATCAAAGCATCTTCAGTTATACCGCAGGGTTTGGAATCCTTAAAGAGAAGAAGTCGTAGCCAGAATGATGTATATGGCAGTTATGATGGTGGCGTAGAAATGGTCATTATATAGATGCCTATCAATGGAAGAGGCAATCCACTAATATCCAGATCAGCAGATGTCATGCTGTGGGCTACCCCTTGGAGAAACACAGCATTTAATTTAGCAGACCAGATGGAATTGTAGTTGGTGCAGGAAACTATCGCTAGAAGGAGCTGTCTGCTAAATGTTGTGTTCATTTGGCAGGGACATGGGAATGCAGTAAGGGAGGTCAAGAAGAGTGCTAGTAAAGCTGCCTGCAGATAAAAGTCATTTTGTTCCTATGTTTAAGCTTAAAGATGCCAGACAGTGTGAACCTCATTCTCCACAGCAATTGTTGCAGACTGAAGCTAATGAAGAAAAAACAGGACATGAGTGGTAGGAATAGTGAAAGGTGGTGAGAAGGTGGAGCTCACCAGTACACCTGGCAAAGGACATGCTAAGTCTAAGTTGGCTGGTGCAAACATGAGATAGATTTCATCTGACGTCAACAGAGTACAAAGAATACAGCAGGTACTAATAGGGATAAATATTTGTGGAGCTTTAAATTCCAATGTGACTGCCAGTTGTCATTTTTACCTTCTGTTTTCTACTGAAGTATGAATGCAGGAATAGGTATCTGACCTGTGATCCATTTCTGTTTTGTCTTTGTGTACATGAAGAGCTGATGGGACCTAGGAAAACAATAAACAGTGACTGACATGCTGTGAGTTTCAAATATTTAATCTGGTTCTGATGCAAGTTAAGAGAAGTTGTTGTTGTCTTTTGGCTTTTCCCGGTTATGGGTCGCCACAGCGGAACTCCGGTCCGCTAATAATTGGCAGTAGATTTTCATGAACGCTGAGGTGCCAGCTCGATGGTCAACCTTCAACGAAAGCACGCCAATTTATGCGTGTCTTTCGAATGCCCACCCAACCGCGGGGAGGACATGCAGACTCCACACAGAAGTCACTCCCTGCACTCCAGCCAAGAATCGAATGGGAGAACCTCTTGCTGTGAGGCAACAACGCTACCGCTGCACCACTGCGGAAGTCCACGCAAGTTAAGGGAAGTGCTGTACTAAATTTATGGACTTCTGGGCAGTGGACCTTATAGGTGACCAAAGCTGCTGTTTATTGTTAACATTTTATAATCAAGGTAATATTTTAATATTCTATTTTTCATTGAAACACATTGCTTGTATATGTATATGTATATTTATTGTTTAAAGAGAGAAGTATAGCGGGTTTATTGAGGTTAAGTTCTGTAGTAAAATGTTAAAGATGCTTTTAACTTAGTTTTATATTACTGATATTAATAGTGAAGTTGATTTTTTTTAACTACTGACAATAATATGATCTAGATCTTATGGTTTAATGCTATAGGAAGAAATATGATAGCATTTTGGGGACATATTGAATGCATGGTCACTGATTAGGTTTACTATGGCTTTTACAGGGAGGAAAAGGATAGTCAGAATAATTCAGAATAAGATATGTTAGCTGCCCAGCACTTGTGCAGGGTAAAAACATGGATTTTTGTTGTGTGTTTAGCTAGTTTGCAAAAGTGTTGCTAGTTGAGGAAAATGTATAATTATATGAGTGGCGAAAGTTTGAATAGGCACCGATTTTATATTTAAAAAAGTTTGTGCATGCATGACAAATATAAAATGTGTGGTCACTCCATTACTATCATCTCACAATCTCAGAAAGATGTTTGTATTAGAATTGTTCCAGTGCATTTGAAAGTATGTATTGGATGATTATCATCGGGCTTGGATCAGGCTTTACTGGTAATACTGATGGGTTTGCCACTTTCCTTACACTACAGGGGATAACAGGAAGCTAAGAGTAGGTGTTCTAAGGAATTCATTTTCAGTTAGAGGGATCCCAACAAAATGTCCCAAAAATGAATAGGTGTAAAACACAACTTTAAAAACTCACTAATCCACCAAGGCAAGCCAAGAAAAAAAAATCAAAAGATAAACAATCCAGCTAGCATAAAAAAATGTATTCACTTTCGTCTATTGCAGACTTCTTCAGAAACCAAGAGGGATGGTTAAAAGGCATGGATAAAAGAAACATTATTGGTGCCAGGTTGCATTGGAGGGGTTTCAGTGATTGTTTTATTCATAATTATGAAGTAAGAGAGTTGATAGTTGTAGGTTTAATAAGGGATAAGGATTTTGCTGTGGTGGGGTCAAACACAGTGAGACTGCTGTGACTTACTGTCAGTACTGTTGGATTGCATAGGCAATCCAGAAGGCTACAAAGGTCCTTTATGTCCAGCTCTGGGAGGATGGCACAGATGTTCTATAAGGACTTGGATGGGAGGGGCTGTTGGTAGCAATGACTTAGAATGTGGGAAGGAGAAATAATCCTTCTATAACACAAAAGGTACCTGCCACACTTCCTAGGAAGGGAACAGTGAGCGTCATACTTCAAGAATTAAAAAATGAGATCAGTTAGGCAGGGAAGTCACTGAAAAGAGGATTTAAATGAATGGGTGCTTTGTGTTAGTGTTGGATGAAACAGGATATGGAAATTATGATTGAGGATTGCTTGGTTTGGAATTGTGAACATCGATAAAGTGTGTTTGGGGGCAGAAGTTGGATAGTGGGTAGATATGAGTGTGTGGTACAGGCTACTGCATTGTATTAAAATCTCAATGAGGACAGAGATGATGTAGTCTAAAGCTTTTTCTGACTGGGGAGGAACTGCAGGAGAGACTGATATATGCTTACAGGAGGAGGAGGAGCTTTTAATGGGGTCTATATTACTTGATTGAATGCTAATGTGATCGAACACCTTAACATCAACCACATAATATCGAACCACAAAACACAGAATGCTGCTGAGAAACATTACCATTGGCCACTAAAAAATAATTTAAATTTACCGCCATACTAAGTGGGGGGCTGTGCCCCCCACACCCCCGATGTGGGGGGCAGTGCCCCTCACACACCCCCAGAGTAAATATAGCAACTCCGAGACTGCTTCACAGTAGAGAAAATGGCAAAATCCAGCGAACAGGCAAGGGAAATCTTTTCCTGCATTAAACTAGCCATTTGCTGTTTTTTGCTTTCGATATTAAATGGTCGATGTTAAGGTGTTTGATCACCTTAGCATTCGATCATGTAATATAGAACCTTTTAATGTAATGGAACTGGGGTTGAATAAAATGTGTGGTGTTCAACTCTTGGATTTGGAAGAGAATGAAAAAGTAATACAAAACAGGGATGAGGTTGATTCTTGGGGAGATATGAGGAAACAGCCGGCATCAGGCAAGAACTGTAGGTATGATTTCAGCAGACAGAGGGATAATTGATGAAAAAAAGAAAGATTCAGCGGCAAGTGTTTCCAGTCATAATGTTGGGGTTTTGGGATGGCTGAAGACAAGAAACTGAATTGAAATTGCATGAAGTGAAATAGAAGACCAGATAAGGATTTAGTAAGACAGGAAGTTAAGTAAAATATCAAGGAATGAGAAGTTGGAGTCTCGGGAGTGAGTTGGTAGCAAAGTGGAATGGAAGAGCAGGATCATAGGATATAGAAGTCATGAGAGGAAGACATACCAGAAAAAGGTATGTATAGCTGCACATGACTTAGAGCACTGGGAGATGGAGCCATCAGGTAAAGAAGGAACTGTAAAATGATTTGAGTGATTTTCAGGAAACTTTGAATAAGATGGAGAAGGCAAAGTGGGAGGTGAGGAGGGAATGGGACATGCATCTGCTAGCATGGATTCTAAAGGAGAAGAAAAAGAAGACATGGGTTTACAATGATTAGGAATGGATCAGGGGATGTCACTAGACAGTTTTTAGGGAAGAGGTTAGAATATTTTTATTTTAGTATTTATGACAATTGAGTACTTTTTAGAGAATAGGATGTACTATAATTAGGGAGTAAGGAAAGGCAGTGGCTACGTAACAGAACTGTAGTAAGGAGAACTGTGTCTGTGATTAGATATATGAAGGTAGGAAAGTTGGGAGAGCTGGAAGGCTCCCCTTGGGGGGAATTGTTATAATGTTGGGAATATATATAGCAGATCAGTTGATATAATGAATGAAATTGTGGATATGAGGTTACATGCTGCACTTGGTTCAAGATGAAACAATCATAACATGATCAAAGGGTAAGGGGAATTGGGACAATCCCATAAAATTTTGGCTTCTCATCTAATGCTAATGCTGCAGAGTACTCTTGAGTGTTGGCAACTCATGTAGATGCTTTCTTCCCCTTAGGACAATGGAAAATAGTCAGATGTGTGTTTTTCATAGTATTATTCAGTGGACTCTTTGAGCCATTTCCTAGAATTTGTTGCATGGGTGAAGTGAGAAGAGGTGGATGGGGTTAGGGAAGGCAGGGTTTGGTGCAACAATCTCTTGATGTTGTAAGACAGAGGGCCAAATATCACAGCAATTGTTGCAAAACAAGATTTCTATGCAGGGGCTGATGGCCACTGTATGATGGGCCATGGCATCTTATTACATTTGAAACATTGTCTGAAGAGGTGGAGTTGGTGAAATACACAAAGCAAGGATGCCTGCTCTTCCTGTCTTTTTTTCTCCTTAGAGTGTAAAAGTGACTGAGAGACGTATTGCTTTAGGCAAAGGAAGGGGAGAATTATAATAATGTTATGAGCACTTATTTGTATATGTATGTATTTATTTACTTATTTTAATGATTACTGCATGATATTCCTGGAGGATGTGAATATATTCTTACCAGAGATTGCATGAAATGTTCAGATGTTTGAGTGGTGACCAAGTCTTTTAACCACAAAAACCATTGCATATCAACTAAATAGGAGGGAGACATGTGATGAATTTGTTTTAGAGTTCAGAAGGAAAGGATAAGTATCAGGCACAACAGTTTGTCCCACATTAGAGGAAACCATGGATTCAAATTAAGTGACTGTGGCTGCAAAAGTGATGAGGTTGTTGGCTAATGGTCAGGGAGAATAAGGTCACTGGGGGAAGTAAAGTAGCAGTACAGATAAATACCACCCCCAACCATGTATTAATGTGTTCATTAAGTATGAACCAGCTCAAAAAGAAAGGAAAATGGAAGTTGGATCCATATGAGAAGTGGGATGGGAAAATGAAAAAGAAAGCTGCACCATGCATGTGAGGTATACAAATGGATTCAGTAGTTAGGTTTTGTTTTATTTAATATGATAAAGCATGTGTATGACAAGAACAATTTTACATTTTATAGTTTTTGTTCTGCTATTTCTCCTGCTTTTGTGGATTTATTTTCAAAAGCTTGGACATTCGTGCCAACTTCTAATTTCAGCCTTAAGGAGAGCATTATTAAATTTAAAAACTTCATAAGGAAACTGATCTTGAGGTTAGTATTCCAACAGACTAATAGCAATATTTTGAGAATGATACCCAGATAGAAAAGTATTTCTATCACCCCCATGCATCACATGTTAAATATCTTTAAAATACTTTATGAAAGAGACTTAAGGAAACAAAACAGTAAAAAAAAAAAAACATGCTCGAATGTTTTACAACTTAACAAAAGGTAAAAATTAAACTTTACAGGCTTTTGTCAAAAATTACACATACTGAATTAAGAAGCCCAACAAGGGATTGGGTTTGTACTTGTATATTATGCTGACTATGTCACCAGATTTCTGCAATGTTATTGAATGATATTACCTTTCAGTTTGTTTCCAGAAACTTGACTAATGCAACACACAAAAAATTGATATATTTTTTACAGGATTCAGTGCCTGAAGGGAATATTGCCAAAAGTTCATTTGATTTTTTTTAAATAATATGAGGAGGTAATGAACAGGAATAATTTGTGTTTATGGAAAGCATGTACAACACAATGGAATTGTTTATAATTTCCTTATCAGCATGGTGTTTATTGATTGCCTTTTTTATATTGTGCATGCATCATTTGGGCAAGAGTATTATTTAAACCACTTTTAAAAAATACTTACTCAGACTGTTTCTTAAATTTTTCTAGTCGACATCCTTTGTGGCAGAAAAAAATGATAGAGCATTACAAATGGGAAATGGTGATTAATAACAAGTCTTATAATGGTATTTTGGATAACAGACTGTAAACTGTAGCTACGAAAACAAAATCGCCACTAAATCCAAGGACAACCACAAAGCATTCTATAGCAATGTCAAGAATCTAGATGGCAACACCCAGATCTGCTCTGAGTTACAGCACAAAGGCACGAAAATTACAAAACCAACTGATATTGCCAACATCCTGGCAGACAGGTTCAATGCTAACTCTACCCCCCTCTCACCCCCTAAAGGGCCCATATCTATACAGGAAGAATGCAGAGTCCCTGTAATCACAACTATGCAGGTAAAAGCTGCACTCTCTAAAGCCAAAAACACAGCATCCATGGGACCAGACAACATCCCAGTCTGCATTTTACATGAATTGGCTCCCCACTTAAGTCTCATGTTCAATAACAGCCTCGCATCAGGCTTTGTACCCACTGAATGGCACACAGCAACAGTTATCCCACTCCATAAAGAGGGAGCCACCACTGATCCCAGGAACTATCGACCTATTAGCCTGACAAGCCTGGTCTGCAACTCCATGGAACATATCATCATGGAACTCATAAACAAAGACAATGGTAACCTCCAAACTCTGGATCCCACCCAGTTCGGGTTTGTGAAAGGCAGATGATGCCTCCTGAACCTGATCGACTTCTTTGAGGCAGTCACCAAAGCCGTGGATGAGGGTAAGGTGGTTCACACTGCCTATCTTGACCTCGCCAAGGCTTTTGACACCATCCACCATTCTGGAATTATAGCTAAACTCACTAAACTAGGTATAAATCCCTACGTCACAAGATGGGTTGCCAACTGGCTCTCTGACAGAACCCACACTGTAAAAGTTGCAGACTCCAAATCTGACCTCAAAGCAGTGACAAGTGGAGTACCACAGGGTTCCATCCTGGGACCTCTCCTGTTTGGTATCTACTTCTCTGAAGTACAGGCTAACACAGAAGGCCTCTGGCTAACAAAGTTCACAGATGACTGCAAACTAGCAGCCATAGGCAAGTCCTGAAATGATGTGGACATCCTACAGAAGGGCCATACTGAGACAGTGACTGGTGTCAGAGCCATGGCCTCAAGCTCAATGCTAAAAAGTGCAGTGTCATCCTCTTTGGTTAAAAGCTCTGTACCCATGAACTACCACATAGGCAACAATCTACTTAACACCAAATGCGTGATAAGAGACCTTGGGACCCAGGTGGACAGTAGTCTCTCCTTTGATACTCACATCACCACAGTAGTCAGAAAGTCCTTCTACCTCATCATAAAAGGGTTCTCATCCAGGAAAAAAGAGGTCATTGTTCCCCTCTACTTAACACTCATTAGACCCATTATAGAGTACAACGTCCCTTTTGGAATATACCTCACAAGACATCTGCAGCAGCTGGAAAGGCCAAAGAAGTACCTCACAAAGAGGATTACTGGCCTCAAACAAATGCCCTACACTGACCGCCTCAAAAAACTCCAGCTTTACTCTGTAGCATATCACCTACTCTGAGGTGATCTCTGCCTAACATATAAAGCTATGTCAAACCCAGAGCTGTTGGACATGCTACACCTAAAGAAATCCCAATCCCTCAGAGCTACCATGCTCTAGGGACCTAAACCTTTTCACCACAATAAACAGGACATGCTGGAGGGATAGATTCCTGTCCCAGAGACTTCCTATACTCTGGAACAAGCTACCCATCTATGTCAAGCAAAGTTCTTCATTAGCACTCTTCAAGAAAAATCTTGATGAGTGGATGGGAAATAGGAAATATACCCCGGGGATCACTTCTGTGTCTCTGCTCGACAGTGACACTTTCTTGGGTGGCATAAGCCATGGAACCTTGTTGGCTAGGCTTACATAGGCCCTTGGGCTGATAGCCTAGTACCTACCTATGAACCTATAAACCTAATGTGCAATCAAAAATATCCCAATATTAAAGAAAAATTTCAACAGGTCCTACTATATAATAGCTTGTTGAGACCAATCAGAAAAAGGGAAGGATAATCAACTGCAGGTCATGCAAACAGTGCAGATGTATTAATGAAGGATCTTTTATCACTGCTATAAGGTATTCTAGAATTATAGAAAGAATGGGTCATTTTAGTTGTAGTATTAGGGAAGTTGTTTACATTGCAAGTTGTTTATATTGTGATGCATTTTATATAAGTAATAATAAATGTCTGCTATGATACAGAATTCTTGGCAACATTACTTTATTATAAAATCAAGAGATAAGACTAATGTACTATTCAAACACACATTGCTATATACAAATTTTAAGTTCATTTTTTGCATTTTGGAAAAGGTAACATTGACATTAAAAGAAGGTGGTTAGGAAAACCAGATAGAGAATCAGTAACTTATCTGGCAGTTAAGAAAGAATGCAGTCCAGAAACCTGGTTTGAATGAATATATTACAATCAATTATATTTTAAACAAAAGAGCTACAAAGCTATGACTGCCATTCATTTAAAAATGTATATGATTCCAAATGTTTTTGGTTTGAGAAGGATATAAAAATTTTAGGATGTTTTTGCTTTTGAGGCCACAAAGTATAAAATCTTATGAGTTTTGGAATCATATGATTTTTGTTTTAAATACAGGGTGGTTGCTATAGCTGTTATTCTGATGAAGTCTCACCCACTACAGACACAATTGCACTACACACTAGTTACATTTTACAGAGACAATGTAACTGTATGGTTTCTTTTTTGTTATTTATCTTCATTGGTTAAACATGTAAGTCTAATTTGCACACATATCACTTTCTAGAACGGACCCAATAATACTTTTTTCTTAAGTGATTTGCTTAGAATTCAACAATCTAAAAATGGTGAATGGGTGAATTAAACCCAAAACTATAGCAAAGAGTACATCAGAGCATTAACATTTTTGATGAAATCATAGACTTACACATACAGAAGACATTGATTTAGTCACACATCTGCATAATAGGAATTAGAGTATCTAAATGAAAATTACTTCTAATAGTAGAAAAAGCTGTATTATACAGATATGAAAAAACAGACCTCACAAGACTGAATCATGAGGAGAGCCAGAGGTAAATAATGTAGCTGATAAGGAAAGATAAAACACTAAATGTTCTGGAAGCTAGTCATCTAAAATCTGGAAAAACAGCATACAGCTATTTCTCTTGTAGTCTATAGTATTATCACAAATGATCCATCAGTATACTAAAAAAAATATAATTCAAAATAACATCTTGTTTGAGGAAAATAAAGATGAACACATGCCTGCCATTTGCAAGGTAGAAATTATTTCTTATTCTTATGAATAATGTTTTATAACTTGTTACTTTCATAGTCTCATAAAAAAGAGCTAAAATAGATTAACATTGATCAGAAACTGTTACTTTGAATTGAAACATTGATCTTTTCTAATTGCCCCATCACCTCTGCTCTAACTGCGGGTATTGCTCGGAAAGCCAGGACACAGTTCACAGCCCTTATAAGTGCACCCATGGATAATCAAAAACTAAAACGTAAACAATTGTTCTCATCCATATTAACTATGCAGCGCAGCTTCCAGATATCTACCTAATTATACTGTACTGAAGAAAAGGTGTTTGTCAGTTGTTATTTAACAGAACAGTTTTGGTGCATACCTACAGAAACTAAGCTCTGTAAAGTAGTAGGGTTTTCTATTCATATCTGCTGGAATGTTTATGAAAGCAGAATTTTAACTTCTGACTTTCTCACCAGCACTGCTATCAAGTACTGGCCTGCTCTCTAAGCATGCACACAGTTAGTGGACTGCCCCCTTCATAGTAGGATTTACTAGGAACAAACCTTTTGTTCCTTTTGGCTCTCATTTATTCATATGTGGCTTTAAACCTATTTTTCTACCTTTTTTCCTGACAGTAACTCAAAGAATGTTATGTGTAACTAGGTCTTGCTTTTTATGTCAATGCTCAATCCAGGACAGCTTTATAGGAATTCTCTGGGGGGGGGGGGGTTTGGAAGATATATACATACCTGTAAGGATTTTACTGACTGTTTTTCTTGTTCATTCATTCGGCTCCTCTACCCTACCTTCATTTCCCAACTACCCTCACTACTTCTAAATGTATACTTTAAGAACTCCACCCAACTTTCAGAACACCAGTCCAGATATCCCTCTAATTAACCCTGTTCTCCAATTGGCTTCCTAACTCACCCTTAAAGTACGCAACTCCTATATTTACATCTAACCCAGCTAACCAACCTTTTTCTCCCTCTTAAGACTGAACATTCCCTCTATATCACCAACAAGCCCTCTCAAGCATATCCTATTAACTAACAATGATTCTAATATCCTGTCTAAGCACTCTGTTAATAATCCTCACCCATGCAACATCACTATCACCTCAAACTCCATTAAGTAATTCCTTATCAGACACCTCCACCACCACATAGCCCATAGCCAGCTCGTCTAACAGCTTTTCTAATATCTCCCCACAATTATTTCACTACTCAGACCCAAAATTCCTAACCACTGCAAATACACCCCTTACCTCTACTTCTTCAAAAAAACATAGTGCACTATACTCCTATCTAATCTCCATATTGCTACAATGAGGAAATATCCACCCAAATACAGATCCTTGCACTAATTTATACACTATAGCATGTGCTAAAAACCTAGATAGAATGACCCTTAGCCTTAGAAGCCTATGAAATAAAATATCCCCCCCTTGCATGACTGGAGAGACCAGTACAAACCAGACATCCTAGCATTAATCGAAACCTGGCTAAATTCTAACATAAAAGACTCAAAAGTGATACCTCCCAACTTCAGTATAGCTGGATTGTACAAAATCCATAAAAGAGGTGGACCAGGCGTAGCCCTACTTTACCCTGACACCCTTAATATAACACCATTTGCTAACAACATCCCTACATTTTCTAGTGCTGAAATGCTCATATCCTTCCAAAATCTTAATAGGACTAAATGTATCTGTATCATAGTAATATATATTGTCCCAGGACAAAATATACCCAGACTTGGAGACATACTATCTTGGACCACACAAAAAAATTAAACATTAGACTATCATTTTAGGGGATGTTAACATAGACTGGTAAGCTCTCTTATTGCAATTACCAACAAATAGAATTAACCTCTATGTTTTTTCCTCAAATCATTAACTGTCCTACTGAGTACAGTAAAGACTACACCCAACAATCTACTCTAGAGTGGATTCAGTTATCCCATCTGACTAACTTTAACTCTGCAGGCACACTTCCTAATTCCCTAAGTGACCACCTACCCAAATTTGCCAACAGAACCACTACACACCCACATAAAGACACACTCTGAAATCTGTCCTCAACCTAACTAATTTCTCCCAAGATAAAGTCAATGAATTACTTAAGAAAATAAATTGGTCACTGCTAAAATACCCCTTTAGGTGAAGCAGTGCAGTATTTCAACACCACTTTTCTATGTATACTTATTACTATTGCTCCAGTATGCGCTAAAAGAAAAAAAAGAATCCTGGTCCTTGGTTAACCAAAGCATGTAAAAGACTAATCAAAAGAAGGGATATAGCCTGGGGTCTATGGAAACAAAAGAAAAATGAAGAAAATCTACTAGTTTTCAGACAACTCCATAACCAAATAAAGAAGCATGCGATCAAAGAGAAACAATTATACTATACCCACTTCCAACATCAGCAGAGAACTAACCCCCAAAATTCTGGTCTTGCATCTCAACCCTACTTAACCCCGGGATGAAAAAAGAACATTGCCCCTCTCTTGATGCCCTTCCTTCCCAAATAGCTAAAGACTTCAACAATCACTTTATACAATCTAAAGCCGACCTGATCTCAAAAACAATCAACTCCGGCTCCACCTGCTCTACTTCCACATCTACCTTTAATAGTGTATTTTTGTCTAGCTCTAACCTTCTAACCTTCTCTACCATAATAGCCTAAAATCCCATTCAAATATCTCAGCCACTTTCTCTTTTCAACTGTCTCTATAACTCTCATAAAAAGACTATTGCAAAACGTTAAACCCAGATCTACCTCTGCAGATAACATCCCATCTCAGAACCTTAAATTAGCTGCTGACTCCAATTCATACCCCATCAGTATTCTAAGCAATAGATCTATATTAGAATCATTAGTTCCCAGCATTTGGAAAATGATGTTATTCCTATTAACAAAAAGAGATATTCCACAGAACTTACCAACTTCCAACCCATAGCCATTCTATCTGCCAGCTCCAAAATATTGGAAAAATGTATTCACCAACAACTAATATGATACTTATTGCAATATAACATTTTTACACATATACAACATGGTTTGTGTCCAGACCACAGCATATCCACAGCCCTCCTGCCCTTCACTGTCTCTGTAAATAGGGTTAGAGATGCAGATAGCTTTGTATCTCTTGTATTTCTTAACCTATTAAAATCATTCAACACTGTCTCTCACTCTATAATCCTGGACAAACTCTCTAACTTAGGATCTACTCCTTCCACTTTACAGTGATTCTACAACTACTTAAATGGTCAAAAACAAGCCATAAAATGGTTAAATAAAATCTCTCCTTTTCTGTATGACCCCAGTGGAGTCTCACCAGGTTCCATCCTGCTCTTTAATATATTTACAAAGGATCTGTATACTTCCTCATCCCCAGAGACCCTCATACAATATGCAGATGACTTCAATATTATTGGCATCTCTCCTACACTTCATCAACTGCTCTTCGTTACACAACAAACCTTTACTGCCATTGAAACCTGGCTCAGTAACTCTCAAGAATTCCTTAACCCTAAAAAAACAATCTCCATCTCTTCCTGCTGAAAAAAATCACCCTATTGGCATAGATCAGTTCAAAATACATTCAGCCAACAGCACCCGCTATTTAAATAGTCCACCACACTAAAATGCTAGGAGACATCAACTTAAGTTCGGTCTCCATGTCCAACATAATATTAAGAAAACTCAGCAGAAATTAGGCATCCTCTATTGAAACAAACACTCCCTGAACACATTGACTAAAGCCACTCTTGCTAAAACTTTCCTTCTCCCCTCCATACTACATGGTGTCACTATTTTTTCTACCCTACAGTCTTCTATTAGATCCAAAATGGAACTGTGCTACAACAAAGTGGCTAAGGTTGCCACTAACTCAAAAACCTACACAAATCACTGTAGAGCTTCAATGGCCAGAACTCCCTAACCACCTCCATTATATCCAGCTCTTAACTTTACACAACATCATCTAGAAACCCTTAGCTTGCCCAGCCCTGAGCCACATAGTCAAACCTTACACCCCTAACAGAACCCTAAGGTCTGAAGACAAAAACCTCCTTACTATTTACAAGCCCTCTAAAATGCCAGGACAAACCCTATATTCTTACTCTGTTGCTAAGGTTTGGAACTCACTTCCCCTATCCATCAGAACAATTCCTAGTCTAGTAGCCCTCAAAACCTCCAGCTAAATAATTCATGGCTGTGCTTCTGCTCTGTTCCTGGCTAACTTCACCTCTGCTTTCTCTCTTGTCTGATATTCTCCAAGCTAACATTCTCACATCATCTTCTTTCATAGTAACTAATACTACTCAAGAAAGCAGACCTGTTTCTGCTACTCCCCCTTTCTGCACTCTTCCCCTTTCCTTCCCACAATGCGTTGTCTATTTCATGATAATGTAGTAGTTGCTCAGTATCACACCACTGTCTAACTATAAAAGCAACTGGGAAATATCAACTATTGACACTGTGAAAGAATGTACTGAACTTATATCCTATGTCTATGAGGGAACGAATGTATTATATTGTATATACACTGGATGCTTCTTGTGTAGTTAAACTGCTGAGGTGTCTGTTTCTTTTACATGAACCTGGAACAACGTTGCTCTGTATTAAACTAAGATGTTAATATGTTTGCATGGTATGGTCTGTTCTTAGAGCTTTTCTCCCCATGTCTTAGCTGAAAATGGGTTATTTTTGACCCAGATAGACTATCCCAGTAAACAAATGTCAAAGAAAGAAAGAAAACCATGCACATGAAAGGCCACCCCATTCAATAGTCATTCCATAAATGAAATTACAGATTTCTCTATACATAATAGAAAATGAGTGGTCTAAAAATGAGATTTTTTTTTCAAAAGAGAAATTATCATCTCCTCTTTCAAGGAGCAAGAAATGTTAAACACCTGTCTTTGAGATAGTAGGATCATTCATTCCTGAGGCTATTTTATCAGTGAAAAACACACAAAACTTCTCCCAATTCACATGCATTAAAAAGATGTTTTATCTAGACCAGAGACAATCAGAGTTAAGCATTCTTTTCTCAAAATGCTGACATTACCTCCACAGATTCTATAATGAACATAGCCACCGTACTGAATGGATTGCGATTACCCTGATCTAACACAGGGCAGTATTTCTTGACTTAAACAGGATATTTATGTTACGAACTACTCATTCCTCATTCTAAAACTCACAGTTTGTGTACTTGGGCAAGGTGCTGTGAGCAGGTTCAAGAGATAATTTTTATAAAAGTATGCACTTTCAAGTGATGTTCCTGATGGAACTGTTCTTGCACCAGATATATTTTTTCTTATAAGTTGTGAGTGTCTATTACAAAGTACAGTTGTGTAAGTTGAACTTACCATAACAGCAGATGTTTGAATGATCAATGCTAAAGCAGACTTAACTATATGGGGTTATCTTGCCAAGGATATAACAGCCAGCCAGCTTCCAAAACATCAGGGCACCTTCGATGAATACAAACCAACAATCAGCTCAAGCTGAGGTGACTAAAGGACGATTTTGGGGGCAAAACCTTTCAGTGTTTTCCTGCCAGCAGACACAGTGAGACTGAGTCCTGAAAAGACAAGTTTAAGTGGAACCAAAAATAAATTTCACCAAAGAACAAGGGGAGTGAAGTGAGGGAGCAGCTACTGCAGCAGTGATCATTCCAGCATCTACTGTTATGGTAAGTTCAACTTACACAGGTGTACTATTTTCTCCATAATGATTACTGCTGCAGTAGCCTTAGCTATACTGGTATAGTAACATAACTAACTATATTTGGGAGGTGGAAGGATAAGTGTCAAGGAGCCCCTAGACATTGGTCCTAGCAAAGCATGATCTAGACCTAGGAAAGGAATCCAGCTTTGTAAAAGTATGTACATAAGACCAAGTAGCGTATTCTAGAATACTTCTATAATCCAACCCTTTCCAAAAATCCATAGAAGAAGCCAAGGCCCTTGCAGAGTGGACCTTTACCCTCCCTGAAATAGATTTGTTACAGTGAGTATAACAAAAGGCAATAGTTTTAGACAACCACTTGGAAAGAGTCAGTTTTGACAATGGTTGCCCCTTCTTTATACCATCACAAAAATGAACAATTGATCTAATGATCTGAAAGATTTAGTTTTGTCAAGATAGTACCTGACTTGTCTGTGGACTTCCAAGGTATGGAGTATCTGCTTGTGGTAATTGCCCCTAATGATTTCCAAATAAAGGGAGAACCATCGTTGCCTGGGCCAAGAAAGAGGCACCAGAATGATTTTGGTGAATTTCTTCTCAATCTTCAGAAGTACCCTGGATATTAGTGCAAAGGGTGGAAATGCTTACAGAAGCATTCATATCAAAGGAAAAGAAAAGGCATCTGTCTTTCAGGCCTTCTTGCATGGAGTCCTGGAACTGAATTTTGTCAGTTGATTGTTCAGAGAGGAGGCAAAGAGGCCTGCTTGAGGAACTTTCCACAGGTGGATCAAATCTTGCAAGACCCCTGATCAAGATTCCATTTGTGAGAATCTGCTCTGGTTTAGCTCAGTTCTGGATGAATGCAGGATGCCTGTAGAGTGAGACTGTGCAAAAAAAAAAAAAAAACTGGCTAGTCTGAAGGGAGTATGACCTGGTTCCCCCTTGTTTGTTGATGTACCATATCACTGTAGTGTTGCCTATAACCACTTGTAGAGGTCCTGGGGACCATAGATGGTTCAGAGAAATGAATGCCTTGATCAGGGCAAGCATCTCCTTGATATTTATGTGCTTGCATCTGTCCTTGGTGTCCCACATCCCCTGCACCTTTATCTCTCTTGAAACTGCTCCACAAGCAAAATCTGAAGCATCTGTGGTGACTGACTGCTTTGAAGCAGGGATGGAGAAAGGAAGATCTGGATTTAAGGATATCTGTGGTCTCCACCAAGTGATTTCTCTTCTGACAAATGTCAGTATTGGGATCTTAAAAGATAAAGGATGATTATGCTGGAACCAAAGAGATTTCAGATACCACTGTATCTTTCTCATGTAGAGTCTTGCCAGAAGTATCATGAGAATCATAGATGCTATGTGACCCAAAATCCTGAGGTATTCTTTCATAGAGACTGAAGTCTGAGTGGAAATCCTTAGAAATAGATCTAAATAAGATCTGTTTTTTTTCCCCTGTGGAAGAAAAAGCTCTTTGAACAGATGTCTAACTGACATCCCAGAAATGCAATCCTGTGTGAAGGGAGTAGAAATACTTTTGAAAGCTCTCTTGGAATCCTAACTTGTGCAAGGAATTTCCCGCCCAAGAGAGAGATTTCTGACATTTTGAAAAAAAGACTCTGCAAAGATAAACAAGTCATTTAGATGCTGAAAATGCAGAAAACCTTGTAGCCTGCAATGAGCTGAGACTGTAGCTTAACACTTTGTGAACTCTCTTGGTGCAGTGGATAGCCAAATGGGAAATTTAGGGAACTGATAATCTGACACACAAAACCTTAAGAAACACCTGAGGTTTGGATGAATAGGAATGTGATGTCAAGCATCTTTTAAGTTAAATTTTACCAGCAAACTTGAAAGTGGAAGAAGAAGCAACAGGTTGTGAAGTGACATTTTGAATTTGGTCACTTTCACAAATAGGATTAAGAAAGAAAAAAACAGACCTGGTCTCCAATGAATTTCTTTCTTTGGGACTAGGAACATCCTTGAACAAAACCCTTTCCCACCTGCATGGAGGAACTGGTTCTATCACTCCTTGGGGCAGCATGCAATGAAGAACAGGTGGAAACAAAACAGTCTGATCTGCAGGATGAGAAATGACTCCCTGGAAAGTTGGAATGTCTGTAACCCTGATGAATGATTTTCAGAACCCATTTGTCTGAAACAATCTGTTGCCAAAGAGAAAAATGCAGATTCTGACTTTCTGGAAGAGAAAGAAGGCCAGGGTGAGAGGGAGGACACAAGGTCTGTTGAATAGTCATTCAGACTTGCTGGAGTATCTTTGGTTTTAAAGGTTTGAGACATCTATTTGGAGCCTCTTTACTACTTTTTCTTAAGTATCTGTTTACCTGAATTCTGTTGAGACTGTTTATTCTGTTTTTTGCCAAAACTGGATGAGAAAAAAAATCCCTTGGATAATTTGAAAAAGGAGGGCTAAAAAAGCTTGGAGATTCCCTAGATCAACTTGTCCCCTTCCATCACACTTTTTGATTACCTCTGAAGCAAAGGGGCCAAACACTAAATCTCTATTCAAGGGAGAATTTAAAAGCTCATTTTTAACATCATCTAGAAGCTTCTGAAAATGCAGCCACGCAAACCTCTTTAAAACTGTACTAGTGGCCATAGTCCAGGAAGAAGTATTAATAGAGTCATACATACACTTCAAATAATGAGTGACTTGTGCAATAGAAAAAAATTAAGTTATTCAAAACCAATTTTCCTTCTCAAGAAGAAACTGTAGACAAAACATTCCTCATACTTTCACAATATGTGAGAACACATTTTAACATATGAGCCTGACAATTTAAATGCTGAAATTCAAAGTTGTATAAATATAAACTTTTCCCCTATACCTATCAATAATTTTCCCATGCTTATTAGAAAGAGCAGGATTTGAATTAACTAACTGCTTAGCAGCAGCAGAGTTAACTAAGGCTATAACTGCTAGGGCAGGCTTTAGGAATACTGTAAAAAATTTAACAGACTGAGGAACTTTATACATACTATCTGCCACTTTAGAGACAGCTGGCTGACTGTCATGAAAATTGCAAGAAGTAAGACACACATCCTCTAAAGCACACAGGGCTGGCAGAAGAAGATTAAGTTCTGGGAAATACTTCTGCACCAACTCATAGTATTTTTAGGGACTGAGAAACCTCAGTGTTTTCCCACTGAAAACACTGGGACATTGTAGCAATAGTCTCAGAGAAAAAGACCCCCCCCCCCCCCAGGGAGAATCAGAAAATTAGTTCTTGTTCTTTGAGTCTGAATCAGAAATCTGAAGACAAAACCAATTACCTGGTCAACAAATGTAATAAATAAATAAATAAAAATAAATAAAACCCTGAATCTATCCCTGTATCTTCCACTTCAGATTCAGATTCTTGAATCTCTTCAGGAAAGGAGCGATTTACTGGAAACTACTTTATAAGAAGGATAAACAGCCTGAATCAAACCCTGAGCCAGTCCCAGTAAACTACTCATATCCAAACACTTTTGAGAAAATCCCCAACAGCTACATGTCTAACCCTAGTCCATAGTAGCTGTAGGTGCTACACCAGTGAGATCTGTGCTAAAAGATGAGTGGTCTGAGGTTATACAAATGGCCACAGCAGAGTCACCCATCTGCAGCTGAGGCCAATTGCTAGCCTGCTGTGGTGCTAAAGGCTGTTTGCTTAACTTTTTATTTTTGTGGCTGAAAGAAAGACCGGCCATGGGACTGACAATCTGTTCCATGGTCAATCTGAAAATGGTTCATCTATCCCAGGCACAAAAGAAAGGGATTCTTAAAGGCCAGTTGATTAGGGCTTCAAGGATGTGCAGCTCAGAACAAGATTACCACAATGAGGTTATGATGCTGCAGAAAATGTTCTTAGAAAGGGGTTACCCTTTAGACCTATTTCAAGTTTTGCACAACGAGGTCAATAGCAAAAGAGGTACATTGTACTCCCCATTATTAGGTAAAAAACTCGTGAATGATCAATTGTTTAGTGAAGGAGAAAAGAATAATGTAAAAAATAATGAATTTTTGGGTCCTAAATTTATACACACTTTTTGTAGTCAGGCAGAGGACATAGAGAGAACTATTATAAAATTTTGGCCACTTTTAACAGCACATGAGGAATTCAGGAACACTTTACCTAGTAGACGAAGGTTTATTAGAAAGAAGGGGGTCAATTTAAAGGACATGTTTGAAAGAAATTCAAGGTCATATAATGCAAAAACAGTAACAACTAAAAAACCTGGCACTTTTAAATGTGGAGCATGCCAACAATGCCATGCAATTTTGAACAGCAAAGGCATTTATCTACCGTCCAGAAAGATGAGGGTGGATTCCCCCATGCATTTTACATGCAATTCAAGAGGGGTTGTCTATTTGGTTGTGTGCATGTTCTGTAAAAGTTTTTACGTAGGAAAGACGGAAAGGGAAATTAAGAAGAGAATGTATGAACATTTTTATGATTTAACTAAAAACAAAGAAACTAATGCCCTTTTCAAGCACTCCCTTGTATGCCCACATCATAACTTTAAATTTATGATTCTTGAGCAGATAAATAAGGATTCCAGAGGTGGTGACTGGGAAGCCACCCTGGAATACAGGGAACTAGTGTGGCAGCTTAAATTAAATGCAGCAAGTTGGCCCGGGTTAAATGACACCATTAGTATAAAACCTATTTTAAAACTTAGGAGGGCTAGATTATAAGCATAGTACATCAAGGGTGCTTAGTGCACACTCTATACATAGTTCCTCTCTTTAGAGAATGTAAAGTCACAGGTTATGGGTCACTTGCTTCAGCCGCATGTCTCCCTGTTCATTTCCCTGTTCATTCCCCTATTCCTTTATTCCTTTATCTTATTTCATTTTTTCTATTTTCTTCTGTCTTTTTTTCTTTATTTTTCTTGTTTTTTTCTCTTCTCTTTTTTTGTTTTCTTCTGCCTTTCTTCTGGTTGTATGTATTTCTTCACTTACATTATCTATTCATCTATTCATTCTCTTTAGGCTTTTTGGTCAAGCCCAATTTTGTTGCCTTTTATTCACAAGCACACTATTTATTCAAGCTTTGGCAATGTAATATGAGCAAAGTAGAAATTGCCTTGCATTTAGTATAGGTACATTTTTTATGTGTCAAATATTATGTAGATATCAACATATATTTCTTCTACTTTTTCTGTTGTGTAATAGGAAATATATTGTTTGTTTAGAAGTGGTCTTAATTGTATATAATGAGTTGTCCCACATATTTGAGTTTTAAAATATATATTTTTTAGTAGGTAGATCCTTTAACAAAATGAAAGGCATTAATTAGTTTCCAATTAGGTTTTAATTGTTTTATGATTGCTTTATTTATTGCAAGCAGCTATTTAAGCTGATGTTCTGTAAATGTGTATGAACTTGAAAAAGCTAGGAACATCCTAGCGAAAGCGCTTGTGATACGTTTTTTTGTGGTTTGCTTTTACAATAAAGATCAACTTGTAAATCCATTCGACATTTGTGGTGTCAGCTTTCAGGCCGTTTACTTGTTCCAGATTGTACCTCTCCACATTGACACTAGACCCATGTCAGGCCACACATTACTGCTGCCAGGTTACCCCATGGATGAGCTGTCATGACATTCAAAAATGAGACCTAGTTCACCTTTTGAGAATGGACAGAATTAAACAGTTGTCTAATTTGTCAATGGAATATTTTTAAATGTTTTTGATATCATGCCTGCAGATATGGAAATGCAGCTGCAAGCATTCTGTTTTATTTTCTATAAACAAAACTACTTTGATTTCACTTTTCTGACACCTCCGTGGGATTGTTCACAAATTTTCCCAGGAAAGGTTATACTCGATGAATTTTGCTACCGGATGAAGATCCTTCAGCAACGATGCTTCTTTCCTTTGGGACATCTTGCTATCGAGGCTGCAGTTCTCCTTTGCTATCTCCAGTTTTATTTATTTTTCCCTTTATTGGTCTTATATAGAGAATTGTACTTCCCTGCTCTGATTGCTCTATTTTAACTGCTGCCCACATCAGTTCCATTGCTTTCTTTCAGTGGCCCTGTCATCTTAATTTTCCCTGCATGCATATTACTTTGTAATCAAAACTATTTAGTGGATTGGTTTCACCGCTAGTGAATAATTGATAATACTGCATGCCTACTGAGGGGTGTTTCCTATAATCATTGATTAATGAAGCATTTTATGATGCCATTATGTGAACAACATGCCCGTTGATCTATCTTAAAATTGCCATCCTGTGCTTAATTTTTCTTTGTTCAGAACTGGTATTCAATAACCTAACATATGCTTACCTTTTTCCTTGTTATAGGATCATCTGCTGATATCTGTGCAGCCACAGAGACATGGTTCAAGACTTCAGAGAGTACCATGGGAATGCAAGGCTACAGTTCCTTCCACACATTCACACCACCCAATGAACGTGGAAAAAACAAGGGAGGAGGAGTATCCATCTTCATTAAAGAGTTATACACCTCTAGACTGGTTAAACAGTATGGCTCCCTGGAGTTACTCCACGTCCAACTAACTGTAGGAAAGACCCCCTTCCACATCATTGTTAGAAATAGGTCCCGCACCATGAACCATGAAAACCAAACAGCCTACCTGTACCTACTTGAGTCACTCTTAGTGCAGCCACATTCCCTGGTCATGGGTGACTTTAAATGTCCTTCCATTGATTGGTTAACATATATGAGCACAGACACTCTTGCCCAAAGGTTCCTGGACTTTGTTAACATAAATGCTCTGGAGCAGGTAGTCAGCACCCCCACAAGAGGCTCTAATCTCCTTGACATAGTGCTCAATAACATGGAGCACAGCTGCACCACCCATGGTAAAGTCCGATCATAAAGCAGTCTCGTTCAAAGCCACTGTCGTATCTGATAAGGTATCAGGAGCAAAAAGGTTAAAACATTTCTCCAAAGCAAACTATAGCCTACTGAGTGATGGCATCAATAGTTTCAGAACCCTTGCCAACACTGACAGCAATGACCCCTATACTGAGGTGTACACAGATGTCCTGTATCAATGCCTCTATAAATGTATAGACTCAGATGTGGCAGAACAGATCAAATCAAGATCCTCATAAAAAAATAAGCCACTCTGTTGGGCATCCAGTATAAACAGGTTGCACAATAAGAGGAAATGAACTGCTGTCAAAAACAAGAAGGAACAGTCCCAGCAGTGGAAGAAGTCCCTCTAAAGCATAAATAATCAGACTAGTCATCTTATAAAGTCATCTAAAGCTAATTACAAAATGAAATTAACATCTCTAGCTAAGGTAAATCACAAAGCATCTTTAGCTACATCAGAAATCTAAAGGAGAAGGCCCAGCTTTGTGCCAAACTAGATGTGGAGGGCATACCTCTCAACTGTCCAGATGATTTTTGCCTCATATTTTTGGCCTTTTCCTCATAAAATGTCTTGTTTTCTGGCAAATCATTGGGATGATCTAAAGCCTGAAGTAACTAAATAGTGACATACATTTGAGTTTCATACTTTATATCCTTCAGAAAATGCATGCTAACACAAATCCTTTTATTCTAACATCTTTCTAAGTTTATAAGAGTAATATTTAAAATATGTCCCTATTTTTAGCCCTTTAGTCCTCCATTATATCAGGCTTTGTCCAAATTTCTTAAGCTAGGAGGTTGAGCGGTATGGTGGGCAGTACCACTTACACTGAAATTAAGGACATTGCCAACCAGCTAGAGGACAGGCTTGGTGAAAACTTCATCCCCCTGTCCCCACCAATCATACCCTATGACATACCTGTCACTAGTCCTCTGCCTAGTATCTCCCGAGATTAGGTCATAGCCACACTCTTCTAGGCCAAAAGCACAGCCTCTATGAGACCAGACAACATCCCAGGCTTCTTATTAAATGATCTAAAACAGGAGTTGTGCTGAGCATGCTCTTCAGTCTCAGTCTAAGCAGTGGCTTTGTCCCAGCTGAGTGGATAACAGCAACCATAATCCACTTACACAAAGGGGGTCCCTTAGCCATACCTCTCAGCTATATAGATTTTCACAGAATGTCCAGACTTTTGCCTCATATCTTTGGTCTGTTCCTCATAAAAATTGTGTTTTTTGACAAATCTCCGGGATGATCTAAGGATTAAAGTCACTAAATAATGACATCCATTTGGATTTCAGGCATCATATCCTTCAGAAAATGCATACTAACAGAAATCCTGTTTTTCTAGCAACTTTTTATCTTTATAAGAGAAATATTTAAAATGTGTCCCTTTTTCAGGCCTTTGCCCCCCATTATGTCAGGTTTTGTCCAGATTTCTTGTGCTAAGAGGTTGAGAGATATGTCCTCAACCAAGCCTTGGAACTATAGACCCATAAGCCTAACCATCCTTATCTGCAAGGCCATGAAAACAATCATCATGGTTCTTATCAACAAGGATAAAGGTGACCGTCAAACTCTTGATGTGATCCAATTTGGCTTTGTTAAGGGCAGATCTTGCCTGCTAAACCTGGTGGACTTCTTCAAGAATGTTATCAAAGCCCTGGATGAAGGCAAAACAATTCATACTGCCTATCTTGACTTAACCGAAGACTTTGACACGATCCCTTACTCAGGCATCATTGAGAAACTCACCTAGCTGGGAAATAACCTTTAAATCACTAGATGCGTTGCCAACTGGCTCATAAACAGAACACATACAGTCAAAATTGGGGAAGCTAACTCTACTAGCAGACTTGCTACCAGTGGTGTTCCACAGGGATTTGTGCTAGGCCCTCTACTGTTTGGTATCTATTTTTCAGAAGTCCAGGCTAAAATAGAAAGCCTATGGCTTACCAAGTTTACTGATAACTGCAAACTGGGTGCAGTCATTGAATACCTCAAAGATGTCAACATACTACAAAATGGGCTTTCACAGACAAATTATTGGACTTAAACTAAACATAAAAAAAATGCATTATCATCCCCCTTGGCAAAGGAGAAACACCTATTAATTACAACATTAATAATATCTGTCTAAGTTCAAACCCAGTGGTGAGAGGTTTAGGAATCCAAGTTGATAGCAACCATAATTTTGATAATTAGGTGTCCACACTAGTAAGAAAGGCCTTCTACATTGCAGACCTCATAAGCAAGGGTATAGCATCTAAAGCTTAGGAGGTTATAACTCCCCTGTACTCAGCTATCATTAGACCAATAATAGAATAAAATGTTCCCTTCTGTATATACCTAACCAGGCATCTGCAGAAACTGGAGAAACCTCAGAGGGTTCTCACTAAGAAAATTCAGGGCATAAAACACATGAGCTACACAGACAGGCTGAAGGCCAATATCACTTTACTCAGTATCTAGACTGCTTAGAGGTGACTTGTGCCTGGCCTACAGACCAGTCTCAGACCTTGCCTTGAGGAAGCTGCTGCACATCCACAAATCCAATGGGACAAGATCCCCTCCTTCTAAGGAATTGTAACCTAGCCTGAAATATTAACAGAACATGCTGGAGAGACAGATATGTCTCCCAGAGGTTCCCACTCCTCTGGAACAAACTCCTAATTCATGTAAAACAGAGCTCCTCAATGATACTATTTAAGTGTAACCTTGACAACTGGATGGGAAACTGTAAATTTACATTGCGGTTTTCAGTTATGTCCCTCATAGACAGGGGTAGCCGATGTTGATCTTCGATTCACGCACAGACATAGATTACATATCTTGGTCCATAAGGGAAAAGAGTATAACACGGCTTGGCTTGTAGAGGCCTTAGAGCTTATAGCCTAGTAAATCCCTATGATCCTATGATCCTATGATCTAGTACGGTTATCCTGAGTCAACTCTACAGCTGTCATATCAGTCAGACTGCGATAGAAACACATTAGTCTGTATATTCTTTTTATTTATTAATCTATTTACCTATTTATTTATTTCCTTGTTTGCTTGGTTGTTTCCTTTATTAATGGGATAAATGAACTGGCCCTAAACACTGTACCATTTTTTGTCACACCATTGGCAAAATGGCAGCAAGAGACATACAGCAGTCTATACAGGAACAAGAATGAATTTCATAATTAGATTAGCATTTCTTTTAGACTTACCTTGTATAACTTTCCTTACTATATATTAAGATTGACTCTGTCTTTACTGAATTACAGTATAAGAACAGTTCTTTTCAATTTGAATGTCAACATAATTTTATACCTGATTGACAAAGCATATTTCTATTTATTTAGCTATAAAAAGGCTCTAAAACTATATCTACTCAACACCCCAACATGTAACTGTAACTCCTAGCCTACCTCTAACAACTCTGACTTTGCCTATCTGCACTATACAGAGGCTGCTCATTGCTAACTGTTCTTTAACCATCTGATGCAGACTCTCTTCTGAAGATCTTGTAAATATATCTCTGTTATCGATAAATGCTTTTCACTGACTTGATATTGATACTGTATAATTAGTCAACAACCAGATCCACTATTTCAATTAACTGCTCTGTGACATATCTTGTCTGAACATTTCATGGACTCAGTACTCTCACTGTAACATGTGCATATGCTTAATATTGCTTCAAGCTAGTGCATACTGTGTTACTGTATTTTTTATTCATCTATATGCTACTTCATTATTGTTTGTATCTTATTAATTGTTCACGCTACTGTGTTACTTATTGCAGTTTTATTCGCTTATATGTACTGTTCCATTATTGTTTATATGTTGTTAATTTCTCACAGTATTGTGGAGCTTTTCTCCCCAGGCCTCTGGTGTAAAAGGGCTTCTGTTCCGTTGGACACTCACTGTCAACAAATGTCAAACAGATAAATAAATATGTATTGAAACAACTTAACGTTTTGTCACAACTCCTCTATGCATACTCATCAGTGTGTGTTATTAATTCACATTTCTATGCTTTTTGCTGAAATATTCTAAGCTTTGACTAAAGAATGACCTTTGGATCAGTACACAAAGCCAGTTTACAGATTATAAATACACAAGTAAAGAGAAATCAGTGGAATATTATGCACACACACACACACGCACACACACACACACACACACACACACACATATATATATATATATATATATATATATATATATATATATATATATATATATATATATATATATGTCATTTCTGTTGGTAAGTGATTCATGACATGTTGACAGTGGTGATGAATCAGCACCATGGCGTAACTGGGAAAGTAATCTTCAGTACTTAACACAAATGCTAATAAGGACTACACAGAAAATGGAAAACAAACACGCAGCAAGGGCGTACCAGAAACTGACAGCTTGTTTACTGAAAAATCATGGAGAGTAATGCAGGGATATGAATAGCACAAATATTATTTCACTACATAAGGAAAGATGGATGTTGAAAACTGTAGTGATATACCTTTTTCTACACTAGATGAAATGGATATGATTAAAAATAGTGTGATAAAATCTTTACTTGAGAGAAAGTTTAATGCATTTAAAGTGATGCATTTTGTGTTACTAAATATTTCCGCTGATGGTAAAGGAATCAGTATTACATGTAGTGGAAGGGCTGTGTAAATCCTTAATGCCACGTTAGCAATATACCAACAGTCAGCACTGACAACAAAGTAAGAACATGCTTGTAGAAATCTAAACCACTTAATGCATAAAGTACTGTCTGATTTACAGTTTTACTGTGAACTATAGTGTGATCTCAAGGTAACTATGATATCTGAAAGGGCAGCCTCTTTCATCTGCTTCCTAAAAGTCAGATTAAAAAACATGTTTTTCTGAAGTAATTGTTCACTGCAAACTGTATTCTACCTAATTTAATTAGCAGTACTAGAATATTCTACATGAAAAAGTTACTTCCAGAAATAAAAATGCTTTGGTCATACAACTTCATCAACTTGTTTGGGGGAAGAGTTAATGGATGGGGAGAAGCAGGGTGGGAATATGCTATGTATTTTTTTCAACAGGTTAGTCAATTTATGTTCATTATTTTCACTTTTTTTTTTTTGCATCTATCCCCCCAACCATCCACAGTTTGATGTGTCTTGGTGTCATTTCTCAGTCGCTACATGAATGTAAGGAGCAGAATGGCACCATTTACACAGTGAGGGAGAGTTAACATGTCTAGCCTATTCTAAATCCCACCACCCCTGTCTACAGCACACCATGATGCCTGTAGGAGTAATGTGTGTGTACTAACCCCTTCTGATGTTACATATAGCCTATATGATGGAGAATGGCTGGTTAAAAAATAAAAAAATACAGCTGGGCAGACATGATAAAAAAGTGCACAGTCCTGGTGCACATACTGGTGCCAGGACTGGAAAAAAGTCAGTGTGGAATCTTCAGAGCATGGAAACATTCCTACAACAAGGTCAGTCCAGGGTCAGGGAGATCATGGTGCCCCTGTTGTAGAAGGAAGAGGTAGTCTACAGAAAGCACAAAAACTAATGGAACAAAAAAGAGCCATAAAAGACAAAGTAAACTATTGAGGATAAGGGAGAAATTATGCATTGTTACTTTTATGCAAGGAAACCAGAATTTCCATATATAAGATATTTAGAAAGATTAAGAGAGACATTAAAGAAACATACTTGTACAAAAACAACTCTCAAAGATTTCAAAGAGAAAACTATATTTATTATTACAACAAATTTATGAAAAACATTACATAGAAGATAAAACTTTGAGCAACCTGCAAAAGAAGCAACAAAGAATATGTGAAAATATAAACAGCAAAACCCAGATATTTTTGAAAGCTATTAAAACAAAAAACATGGGGGTGAGAAAGAAAACAAGATGTGATATGTTGTGATATTTATGCAAAGGAGAAAGCCAGACTAACCAATACAAAAAAAGGCATCTCCAAAGGTATTTGAAGACTAATACAAGCAAAGGCACCCAAATATGGAACATTTCACAATACAAAAGAATAAGAAAGCAAAGGGGAATGTAGAAAAGATGATTAGTAAGGTAGAAGTCAAACAATTGGAAAATGAAGCTATGGATTATCTGACAGGCGAAGGATTTAGTATGAAGAATCAGACAATGTTGCAGGATGATGAATTACAGGTCGCCAGATTAATGAGTAGAAGGTATGTGAAAAAAGATTTTCAGCATGAAGATACTTTGGAGTCTTCTGTAGGAGACCAGTACGAAAAGACCAATTAAAGTTGTAGAGTAAGGGAGAGAGTAGGAAACAGTGACAACTCTGAAATGGGATATGAGGTGATGGACCAAAGAGTTCCTATATGTAGGTGCAGTTGATGAAGCAGGGTGCATTTGAAGAGGATATGTTACAGGAAGTCTTTCTTGGAACTTTCTGTAGATGAGTCACGAGAAACATAGAGCAAAGGAGACACTCAACCCAGAAGAAACTGATTTAAGGGAAGACCTGAATTATTTTATAAATATAGATAGACGTATTATGGCAGATGAAAGAAAGGGACACAAAAACTGAAAAGACTGGTAAAACAGATGAACACAGTAATCAGAACTATTAAGAGAAATGCACATGTAATAACAGAAATAAATATATCACTGTGCAGCTAATAACAGCTATAGTGTTACCACAAACACGTAAATTAACAAAGGAAAGGAAAGAAGCAAGCAAAATGCCACCATGAAAGCATCAAATAGAGAAAACTATAAAGCAATTAATGACAAGAAGTATCACTGGTAGAACAATATAGAAAAGAAAGCAGATCCTCAAAAATAATTAGAAAGATAGATGTAATAAAAGTAACATGCAGTATGAATACAGATCTAGATTATAGCCAATAAAAAACTATAATTATCAACACAGGCAGAACAACTTAGCAGGTATCCAGACATATATAAAGGAAAAGTATAAAATAAGCAATTTGTGGATGGCCCAAAAAGATTGTATAGAGAACTGGGAAACAAAGTAAAAGGAACAGAGAATGGAAACACCATCAAAAAAGAATTGTATACATTTTGGAGAAGTATTTATAAAGGACCTTTTGAACATAACAAAGATGCTGGTTGGATATAAAAATTGAAAGGAACGTTAATGAGCTCTAATGCAGAGGTTGTGAAATGGGATGAAGTAATGACCAGAGAAATACCGACAAAATTAAAAAAAGCTAAACTAAAACTAGAAAACCGCAGGCCCAGATGCATTACCTAACTTTTTGCTAAAAGCATTAACAGCTTTACACAAATATTTAGGCCTGCTTAACAATTACTAATATGTGTATCCTGCACAGACACTGACCTGGTTAACAGAAAAATGATACTTCTTCTTTAGAGTGAACCCACAAACCATTCTAGGAACTATAGACCAATAACTTACCATCAGACAATATGCAAACTATATATTGGAACTGAGGCTGACAGAGTTTATAGTCATTTAGGGGAAAAAAAACTCTCAATTATGGCAATAGAGTAAAAGGGTAATCCAAGAAACTCCTATGGAACAAAGGATTGTGCTTTAAATAAAGCAATAATAGAACATTGCAAAAAGGGAAGAATGTAAGCATGACATGGCTAGATTGCAACAAATCATTTTCCAGCATTCCACATTCATGGATAAATGCTTACAGATGTATACAATACACCCTACATTGATCAATTGCATTAAAGTGACCATGAAACAGTGGCAAAGTGGCAAACTACTTTGGAGCAAAGCCATAAAAAGGGCAACTTATTGTTCCAGGGATAAAAATCCAAAGAGGAATATTTCAGGATGATTCTTTGTCATCACTTTTGTTTTGTCTTGCTCTTAACAAATTAAGCTCTTTACTTAACAGATTAGGCCATGGTTATAATTTGACTCCCTGAAAACAACCTTGTTTAAAGAATTCTCAGCTATTTTTTCTACATTACTTAAAATTGTAAAGTTCATCAGATAAGGAGTTGAAAACACAACTACATACAGTTAAAACTTTCTCATATGATATAAGAATGACATGTGATCCTTGATCATTATCATCATCTTCTTTCGGCTGTTCCCGTTAGGGGTCGCCACAACAGATCACCTGTTTCCATTTCTTCCTGTCCTCTGCATCTTGCTCTGTCACACCAACCACCTGCATGTCCTCTCTCACCACATCCATAAACCTTATCTTAGGCCTTCCTCTTTTCCTGTTACTTGGTAGCTTCATCCTTAGCATCTTTTTCCCAATATACTCAATATCCCTCCTCAGCACATGTCCAAACCAACGTAATTGTGCCTCTCTGGCTTTGTCTCCAAACCTTCTAACCTGGGCTGACCCTCTAATATACTTATTCCTAATCCTGTCCACCCTCGTCACACCCAGTGCAAATCTTAACATCTTTAATTCTGCCACATCCAGCTCAAACTCCTGCCTTTTTGTCAGTGCCACTGTCTCCAACCCATATAACATAGCTGGTCTCATTACCCTCTTGTAGTCCTTCCCTTTCTCTCTTACAGGTACTTGTCTGTCACAAATCACTCCTGACACTCTTCTCCACCCACTCCATCCTGCCTGTACTCTCTTCTTCACCTCTCTTCCACACTCACCGTTACTCTGAACTATTGACCCCAAGTATTTAAACTCATCCACCTTTGCCACCTCTACTCCTTGCATCCTCACCATTCCTCTATCCGCCCTCTCATTCACACACATATATTCTGTCTTAGTCCTGCTGACCTTCATTCCTCTTCTCTCTAGAGCATATCTCCATCTCTCCAGGGTCTCCTCCACCTGTTCCCTACTCTCACTACAGATCACAATGTCATCAGCAAACATCATAGTCCACGGGGACTCCTGTCTGATCTCGTCTGTCAACCTGTCCATCACCATTGCAAATAAGAAAAGGCTCACAGCTGATCCTTGATGTAACCCCACCTCTACCTTAAATGCATCCATCACTCCCACCGCAGACTTCACCGCTGTCACACTACCCTCGTACATATCCTGTACCATTCTTACATGCTTCTCTGACACTCCCGACTTCCTCATACAATACCACAACTCCTCTCTAGGCATCCTGTCACATGTGATCTTGATAAATGTGCAAAAGCAGCACTTAGAATAGGAAAGCAGCAGCACTAAGAAAATATTAGCCTGGGACAGAAATGTGATATAAAAGAACTTGAGCAGGAGGGATGTGTTTAAATATTTGGGCATAGATGAAAGATCAACAATAAAACCTGAACAAATGCAAATAAAGCTCAGTAAGGAATAATTCAGATAACTAAACTTGATATTAAAAACTGCCTTGACATCTTTGAAAAGTCCAAGCTATTAATCAGTTTGCCCTTCCTGCTCCAAACTTGCAGTTTTGTGCTAATTGAATGGCCCCAAAAATTATTGGATCGATTGGTCACGAAAACAAGAAAAATGCTTCATGCTTGTTTAATCATATACAAAAATCAGTGTTTACCAATATAAAAAATTCCTTGCTCAGAAGGAGGTATGGACCTCCTTGAAATTGTTTACATGTATCATATAAATATCTGTTGTCCTCATCAGATCCAAACATTCTGATATGTTTAAAACATGAGAAGAAAAAATCTAAGGTGACATATTTATAAAATATATGGAAACAATAACCAAAAAACAAACAAAATATCACAAATCAGGCTCTTTAATGTTCCATCAAACAGACATCTTTGCTTAGTTTAGTAGAAGCATTTCAGTGCTGAGTGGGATTGAAAATCAAACCAGATGCAAACAAACATCAGATAGAAACTGAAAGTGCCAAATCAAAAAAAAAAAAAAAGAATATAAGGAAAAGGAATATATGAAAAGAAATGAAATATGGAATATTCTCATTTTGACCATAACTTTGCAAAAAAATGGTCAACTGAAACCAAAAAATGAAATGTTAATAATGGCAGTCCAGGATAGTGGAAGAAGTGCAGGTTGTTTTACAACGTCTATTTAATATGCAGAGAAACAGACAAATGCATGTTCTGTAAAAAAATAACTACAAATAATTACACATTTTGTCGCTAAGTGTGAAACATTCACATCAGAGAGCCTGTACACTGAAAGGCACAATAATGTGGCAGGCATGTTGCACTGGGCATTGTGCAAACGCTCCAATATAGAAGTAGCTGAGAAGTGTTGGAAACATGAACCACAAAACTTTATAGAGAATGACGAAGTGCATATCACATGGGATCACCCATTACCAACAATTAAACAAATTGATGCAAGAGAACCAGATACAGTAGTCCAGGAAAAAAGGCAAGACTAGCATTGATCATTGAAATTGCTGTACCCAGCAATTACAGTATCTTACATAGAGAGAGATACAATGTTATAAAATATCAGGATTTGCAGAGAGAAATAAAGAAGATTCTCAGTTCCAATAGCAGTAAGAGTAACAAGTCTAATAAAACGGAATTGGCAGTTGTTCTTAGATATGTTAACAATACATGCAACCCTGTATAATTTGCAGAATGTGGCAATTCTGGGCAAATTGTCGGTGCTGAGAAGGGAACTCTTGTCTGACATCAAAGAGTGAAACAATACTAGTATCTTGAATTCTAATCCTACCCAGAATTAGGAATGGCGTCCATTCATGTCATGGTATTAGAAACCTAAAAGACAAACTGAGTAAAACTCTTCCTGTCTTCCTTACACACTATTGTGTCTGCTTAGTGTCAGATTCCTGGCATCCTCCAGGGACAGTAGATTGGCATGGAAACCACACACTCCTGAAAATAAACAACCAGTCATTTAAGACACTATTCTATCTTCAACTCTTTCCAGAGTGGCTCCTCTAATATGTGGGTCAAATACTTGAACCTAGGACTCCTAAATTTTTGGCAGTTTCAGTTAATATTATTTCCCTAACAGTGTCAAGTAAGTTACTCTTAAGGAGCGCAGATCAAGGTCAGGCCTGAAATTGGTCACTGTGTATGACTATGAGAAAATCTTCACATTGATATAATGCCTATCAAAACAATGCTAATTCATCACAAAACAAAGTTGCTTAATTCAGATAGGGTATCCAGTTCTAATACTTTTGTTCGCAACAAGAAGGTGGGACAGAAAAATATAGAAGTGCCATATAATTACGCATTTAATATCTATCAATCTATCTATTTATATAAACATCTCAATTTGATTATACTATACAGTCATACATGTGCATTCCTTATGAGACAAATATTGAATTCCCTAATTTGCTCACTAGGATCTATTTTATTTATACCTCCTAGGAGAAACTATGTTACATGTACTGTCTGTGACTTTTAAAGTCAGTATTATACTATGATGGAAATTCACTACCACACCTATTTCATCAGCAGTTTTAGTTCATTTATTGAAGTACTGACATCTGTTTATCTTTTTCTTTCATTGTCACATCAATACGTCAGTTGTTTTTGGTGCTTCTGATGTTCAATGTACTTTAAGTACTGGAATGCAACAAGGTAAGAGATGATAGCTCCTGATGGTTTAATGCTTTTGTTCCTTCCTTGCTACAGAAGTACTTTGCCATGACACTGAACAGAATCCAGCGAACAACTCACAATGAGTGGGAATATATACCAGATTTTATGAAAATAGTGATGGAACTTTTTGGCTACATTACAACTTGTCACACAAAAACTGGAAAATAAAGATATTACATAAAGCAGATGTGAATAACGGGTGGAAACATTTTGCTTTAACAGTAGCTCAGATGAAATTGATTGTCATTAGTAACTTTGTATCCCTTTTTTCTTGGCCTCTAGGTTGCAAAGTTCAAGTGAGCAGATGGAAACTATCAAAATATGTTCAAGGATTAACAAATTGACTAAAAATCTTTTTGTCAAGAAAATGAAGGATACCATCAGATTAAATTTAATGTGGTGTTCAGGTCTTTATTTTGGCCTACAATACCAGTACTTATAAAAAGAACAGCAAAGCCTCAAGGGATCATTTTGAATTTATTTTCATAAATGTTCACGTTTAAACATTTAAAGCACAAGTAATGCAATGAATAATGAAAGCAATGCACTTTATTCTCATTTTTTTCCTTACTTTTATAGATTTAAGTGGTCTGGATATCTGTGACCAAAGTTACTATAGCAAAAAGATTTTGCTCGCATTCTCACATTTTCTCAGACTTCACAAGACCATGCTGCATGGATTTATGTATTTATTTATTTGTTTATTTGACATCCAGGGATCTAACTTTCTACAAAGACCAAGCATCCATCATGGATAATACTTGTTTTACTTGATTTTCATTTTATTGAGTGCATTATTGTTTTACAAATTAATTTTAAAGGGAGTTTCTGCTGGTTATAGCAATTTTTTTTAAACAAGAGACTCACAGGACAAAACACAGAGCATGGTAATATTCATTTTGATATAAATATTTAGAACACTAATGCTATCCAAATGTATGCATTTGTGGATATTGTCTTGCATGGTGTCATGAAAGTTGCAACTCCATTGTCATTGTACAATCAGGTCATTGCTACAAATATGGTCCCAAAACCAAGGGAGACTAAGAATTAATTATACTAACAGTCTTTGATAATAGCTTTGTGTGAAACAGCCTTGTAAAGCATGGTCCCTTTGATTCAGAAACATTCTGCCAATCATGGTAAGCGGTTGTGCCAATGTGTGGCCACGTGACATCATTATGGTTTGTTTTCACTTGCATAAGTGTATGATTGCCTATGTGATAAGTGATAATTCAATAAAGATATTTTTTGTTTTAAAAAAAAAAGGAGTGGCCATATGCAGAATATGGGCAATTCAGAGACACAATGGTTACCACAAGTTGGGAATGCCGAGAAATCCCTCAGTGTGATAGTATTCCAATGTTTATAAAATGTCAAGGTAATCAGCAATGTTTTTAAAATGAGGGAGTCTGCTGATGTAAATGAGGATAAATAATATGGTGGAGTGATTCAGAGATGTGTGTGTGTGTGTGTGTGTGTGTGTGTGTGTGTGTGTGTGTGTGTGTGTGTGTGTGTGTATATATATATATATATATATATATATATATATATATATATATATATATATATATGTATATATATATACACACACGTTTACAGCTGGCTCCAGATTTATTGACCACAGTAAAATGTTGCAGTTACAGGATATGAATTGTGAAACAATGAATGACATAGCCACACCATTAGCAAACTTGTATAAACAACATGCAGTACTCTCTGTTGGTAAACTTGGTATATTGTACATAGTTGCCCTCAGAGGTGCCATGAAATTAATTTCTCTTTAACATTTCATTCCCTTTTTTTACACTGAAATGATGGACTACTGCAGCATGGACATAGTTACCATAAAGGAGTTGATTGAGATATGCTACCTTCATTTTCAGGCCCATGAAATGCACTGACTACCTTCCACTGTGGATACCATGTTACTTCTGGCTTTGAGAATACTAGCTACAGAAGCATTTCTGTGAACAGCATTGCACACAATAGGTGCATCCATGTCATCTGCCTCAAGGATACCCTGCTAGGTTTTCAATGCCATGCTAAAGCATGGAGGGGAGCATATGTGGTTTCCTCATATTTCAAAGGAGTTGGCCAACACAATGCAAGATTTTTATCCTGAGGTACTGAAAGCTATAGACTCCATCCCAAATGACATAAAGGCCCTACCTATTGACAGGAAAGAAGGTATATTAATTGTAAAGGTTATCAGTCCATCAACTATTAGGTGGTCTGTAATGCACAAAGTATAATCTACAATGTATTTGTAGGATACTCAGGCAACACCCACAATCCTCACATGTGGCATGCTTGGGACCGGTATCAGTGGTTTGAATGGGGTGATTTTCCTTAGGCTGTCTAAGGAGCCATGGTTGATAACATTTATCAGTAATCCCCAAATAATGGCACGCAGTGGCTACAGCTTTGCCATGTCACAAACCTGGGTCATTATCAATCATGAATTCAGACTACAGAAGTCTCACTTTCACTCCTAGGTGTACCTGGTTGTACAGTATAACTCTGGCATGTTCTGTCTTTGCTGCATTGCATAACATAAATCTGAGAAAGCACCTGTAAAATTGAGCATGCATGCAGGAGGAAAATATTCCACTACAGCAGGCATTGGAGGAGGATCCCACCAAGGAACCTGTGGAGGACTCAGCTGCAGGGGAGGACTATGTCAGATGAAAGATGATAAAGGATGCAGTGGCACTAGCTATGAGGCAGCAGCTTATTCAGAATAAAGCATTACAGAGAATGTTAAAGGTACCACATGCATGCAAACCTACAGCCACACTGTGCACATCCATGCATGGACTAACCACACTATACATAGACATAGGTTGCCCACATAACAGACTGCAGACAGGAGGACACAGTTATTATCAACTGCACAGGAGGACAGGGACACACTGTCAAGTATCATTCATAGAATGTTGTGTGCATGGTGCCATCACTTAAAACACTTACACTGGTTAGAACTACCTAACAAGCTTATCTATCAACAACTTTTAATTACACATAACATTCTATATCAACCAACAAAAACACCTGCTCTCAGTAACCTCTTGACCCCCTACAATAACTTGAAACAGCTGCGATCTGCCGAAAAGCTACAAGTCAACACAACTAGAATTACAAATTCTGCAGGCAACTGTCTATTTTCTAACTCCGTAGGGAAAATATGGAATAACCTCCCCTCACACATTACCTCACTAGACTCCTTTCACCTTTTTAAAAAACAACTTCTTTCACATCTGAACAACTTCTGGCTCTGCTCCTGTACCAATCCAGACTAATCTACTTTTTTCTTTCTTCAGTCATATTTCCCTATTTAAACATGCCAATCTTTCTCTGTTATCACAAATTACTTAATTACTGTACTGTTCCATAAAAAAAAAAAAAAAAAATGGGTACCAACAATTTCTTCAACAATTATGTATATACGGCCTTTCTCAATATATAGATAGTACTATGTGTTTTTTATCTGTTTTTTTAGGTGTTTTTTTTCTAGACTAAAATGTATGCATTGTTGCTTAAATGTTTAACCTTGTTATAATTTGTGGAGCTTTTCTCCCCGGGCCTCCACTGAAAATGGAAATTATCCAGCTGGACTAGCCCGGTCAACAAATGTAAAATAAAAAATAAATAAATAAAAATAAAATATCATAGATATTAACTCAGTGGTGTTTGTGTCAAATGTTTTTGTTGGTCTAGGGTATACTAATCACAGAATCAGTGCTGTTACCATTGCTATGTATGTCTCCTGATGTGGGCAGTGTAGACTTTGTGTGTGTGTGTGTGTGTGTGTGTGTGTGTGTGTGTGTGTGTGTGTGTGTGTGTGTGTGAGTGTGTGAGAGAGACGATATGGCCAAGTGCCAGCATAGCCAGATGGAATTTTGTAAAGAATGATATGTCCTTTGAATATCAAACTGATTTATACAAGATGCTTGTGTTACAAATGTATTAGAGCTGTAGGTCATTTGTGTATCAAACTGCTTTGTTGATGCTTGTGCTGAAAATGTGTTAGTGAGGTTTGCTTGTGTTAAAATGTTTCAACAGTGCATCCTGCTGAAAGGAAAAGAAATGTACATGCATTATTGCAACTGAATTAAATGTATATGTTTTAATAGAGGGGACTGGGATAGCAAAGATTAACTTTAAGAAAAATAAGGGAAATGTAAATAAGCTGTTAAACCATTAAAATGTTACCCACAGTACTGAATAGGACTAGAGATGCTGGGTTTGGGAAAGAGCCTTTGTTCATTAGTTCAGAAGAGGGAAGGCCCCAGGCACTGCCATAAACATTTGGATGTGTACTGTGGTTGTCTGTGCTAAATTCCTTTCTCAGATTCAAAGGAAAATATGTATGATGCTAGAGTCAGGTGACCAGATGAGGTCATTGTGCCAGCCATCTTGGAAATTCTATTTTAGATATTAAAAAGAGAAATCTCAGAGTACCGGGTATTCTTTTTGGGAAGCCTGATTAGAAAATCCCTCACTCACAGCATCTTGCCTTGCGGTAGTAAGTAACTTAACTAGAGAACAGTAAAATTATCTTAGATTCAGTCAGAAATATAGTGAAGCTTAATTCAGATATTGTTTTTTTCTTTATTTGTATGAGTCTATCAGTGTTAATTTTAGTATTTTCTGTGATTTGAACTCTGTGGTTTATGTAAATATATGAAGAGCAAGGTAGTCAGTAAGTCGTAAGGCATGTCATAAGAATGCGCTATTGTTCAGGACGAGTATGCATCCGGGATATATCTTCAGGAATTTAGTTAGAGGGCAGGGCATGACAGCATCCAGGATGAACTCCTCAGAAGTTGGTTTTTGCTCTGAACTTACAAGTATTGGTGAGAATTTGATAGAAAGGGACTATTCATCTGCAGAATTAGAAAGGCAATGGAATGATCTTGAATCTTTGAGAGAAACTAGGGCCAAACCATATTTTGGCCCGAATGATTGTATAATTAGTCCTCCTGGCAATAGCAGATACATTTTCACTAAAATTCCATTATATTTTTCAAGTGATACTGGATATGTTACGAAACTTTTCGAGCAACATTTGTCTATCCTTTTAGTTGACAGTGATATAGGTGGCATTGTTGGTCAACCTCCTAGGTTGAGATATAAGAACCATAAGAATCTGAAGAGGCTCTTATGTCATAAGAATGACGATAGAGGTACTGTTGATTTTGGGTACACTGAATCATGTGGCTCATGTAATCACTGCCCTTATATTAGTACCGAATTTGAGTTTTTTCACCCGGATATGTGTAAGGCTTTCAAGTTTAGAGGTCATCATGACTGTATGTCCTCTAATGTGGTATAGCTAGCAGTATGTGAAACTTGTAGTGCATTCTATGTTGGGAAGACCAACAGAGCCTTACGTGATCGTATCAGAGAACATCTGTACAGTATAAGAAAGAAGTTATTAAATAATGCACTTTCTAAGCATGTTAATGAATTTGGTGTCAAACACACCTTTAGGTTTAGGGTCATTGAATCCATCAATAATAGTGTTGGACAGGGTGATATTAGGATGTATACAGAGTATAGGGAAACATGTTGGATTATTGTTTTAAGGGCTGATAGGGGCAAGGGTTTAAATGAACGAGCCTCTATCAAACCTGTTTTGAAAAGAAGGAGGCTAAATAAATAGACTTCTTTATTTATGTATATTTTTAATTTCTTAATTTTATGATAGAATGAGTAATGATATGTTTTTATATGTTGACAGATTTGTTGTATTGCACTGCTATATTATGCTATGCTTATATATCTTTAAGATATTTTAGTTGTTATTCATTCGTTAATTGGTTGTACTAATTGATGAATGAGACCTATATATATCTTAGTATGTTTTAGATTGTATATGCTGCTAGGTCTGAAGAAGCTTTTTAGCGAAAGCGCTCACCTCTTTTACAATAAAACTGAGTTTTTACCCTGGTTCATGCATGGATATTATTAACTGTTGTTATTGGACTGAAGCTGAGAACTGTTCCTAGGAATATTTCTTCGTATGACTGCTTTTTTCATCACATGGTAGCTCCGTGGTTTATTTGCTTTTATATTTTATGTAAATATATATTAAATAATTTCATGTTCCTTTATTATTTATTACTAAATGCATTTAAACTTTTATTGTGGCTGGTCCTTGTAGAAAGTATTTAACCTTTGAGAGTGCTTATGTTTATTTGGTGACACTGTGTGAGCCACTCCAGAAGACCTAGCTGTCTTGGTGAACTACTACCATTTATATTAGTATTAATATTATACAGTATAATTGGACACCCTTTGTTAGGGGTCTTAGAGTAGCTGGTTGGGGAGTGTATGGTGGCAGTGAATCTACCTTATAGGCTGGGCACAGTTGGTAGAGTGAGTAATCTGTGCCAGACTTTCCCAGGGTTTTGTGTGTGTGTGTGTGTGTGTGTGTGTGTGTGTGTGTGTGTGTGTGTGTGTGTGTGTGTGTGTGTTTGTGTGAAAATTAAATCTTAAAAAGTGTGTGGGTCAGCTACTTCGGGTAGGGACATGAAACACTGGGTTCACAGTTAGGGTGCTGGAGGACTTGTCTTGGACACTTGGCTGAGGACCTAACCCTACAGCTGTAACAGTGGGGAGACTTATTGGGGACATGGAGGGAGACAGCTATAGAGACATCCAGACCCCGGGCTGGGTGTGTTCCCTGTGTGCTCTTAATGGAAAGTGTACTTGATGCAGGGAGGTCATCATCTGGAAACACTTAGTGTATCCATTTGTATTCCAAGTGCACGGCCCTCTCCAGTGTCAGTGGTGAGGATTCAGGCTTCTTGATTACTAGCCCAGCATGGGGGTGACACATATCAGTGGCCATAACATACTGGTAGCAATGGTGGTTATCACAGTGTGAATGTGCATGCGTATGTGTGTCTGTGGGGACACAGCTTCACAGATGTGGCAGTCCTGTTGCGAGCTACAAACAGGTCTTGCCCACATGAGATGTGTCTAAATTCCATTATACCCCCACTCCAGATGACAGCAGCATCTCCTGGGAGGGTCACATGTATGATACTGTCATTGTCTAGAGGAATTTGTTCACTAGGATAGAGTACTGATCCCCTTGGACTTTTTTCAGACAGCCCAGGAGAACTGTCTAATTAAGTTACTTCATCAGAGTGTCACAGTTACACATTGGATGCTGAAGGAACTATAGCCTGGACTACTGAAAAACAGGACACAGATCATTGGCAACTTCTTAATCCTCTGTGCCAACTGCTAATGTGTCTCTTCTTGAATCACTGGAGTCAGTGATTATCACCCAGATGGCAATCCATGCATACAATACTAAAGATGTAACAGCCTAGGTCAACCACTTGTCACTTGACTCTATTAAACCACAGGTGTCATTAGACTATCATGGCTCTATGACAAAACTGTACGTCACCACCCTGGAAATAATTGTGACTCCTGGGTTTACAATGGATGTTCTCTCGTTCACAACTTTAAGGCACTATTTCAAAGAAATGACCATTGAGCCTAAAATATACCCACTGCATTGATGGGTACTTGAGCCATTACTGCAGTGGGTAATGGTTCAAGTACCCATCACTGCAGTGGGTATAGTGATGGGTATACCCACTGCAGTGATGGGTACTTGAACCATTATGAAAGCCTATCAAGCAACAAGTGGAAACATAAACCGTGGCACATCATCAGATGCGAAACATGCACAGGCATTGCTTCACAAATCTCAAGATACCATTCCATCTCCACAAAGAAGGTTCTGCAGTATGGAATGGAAAATGTATGGATCATGGTTGTGGTGTGCTGCATTTTGCACAACACACTGCCCACAGTGGCTATAGCAGCCCTATTTTACATGTCTGACATCTAGCTCAGGGGATTAAACACCAAGCTATTGATGAGCTACTTCCTTATCCAAGCGCTCAGGGTTTGATTCCTTCCATCTTCCTTTGCCTACTGTGTGACTGTGAGCAAGTTACTTAAATAGACAGTGTTTTCAGAACACCCATGAAAAAGGACACTTGCCTCAAGTGTACTTATCCAGTTAACAATTGTACAAGATAAAAAAAGGTATGACACTAGACTGCAGATAAGGCAGAGCCTCAGGATATTAAAACACTGTCTCTTGCCAGTAACAGCATACTGCACACTGGAGCATGCCTAATATATGATAAAACCCGAATGGCTGGAGTATGCATTTCCAATAATAATCGTAAGATGTCAACACGCATTAGTGAATACATATCACTATGTGCGTGTGTGTGTGTGTGTGTGTGTGTGTGTGTGTGTGTGTGTGTGTGTGTGTGTGTGTGTGTGTGTCTGTGCGTGTGTGTGTGAGCGTGCAAGTCTACTACCACATCACAAACTGTTAGTGATCAGGGTCCATCAACACTTCATTTTAATTTTTCTTTGTATGCATAACTTAGACATTGTCATTTTCTGATTAGATTATAACCATGATCAACATAAGCACACACAAACACACATACACACATGCACATACACACACACACACACACACACACACACACACACACACACACACACACACACACACACACATAGATACATAGATATAGACAGATATAGATATAAATATAATTACAATCCAAAATACGGACAATTCCAAATGTAAACACAGCAGTATAAGGATATCAACAGTGCCAAATGCAGACAGTGTGAACTGCAGTATAAGGATATCAACAGTGCCAAATGCAGATAGTGTAAACTGCAGTATAAGGATATCAACAGTGCTGAATGCTGAGAGAATGCAGAAGGTTCAGAATGCAGACACAGCTTAGTCTGTTTGTGCAAATGTTGGCGGGATGGGATTAGAGTAAGGCTTATGTACAGTGACAGACTTTAGTGCTGTGCATGTTTGCTGGAGCATGTTTCCATATCTGAGTCTGTCTAGTGTACTGACGGTGTTACTGAATGGGTTTTTATATGGTAAGGTGTGGGATTAGGGTTAGGGGCAGAAGCAAGGTTAGTTTGGGGTTAGGGTTATGATTTGGTTTAGAACACATTTATAAGGTTGGACAGGGTACAAAGCCCTCTTATTAATGTGTGCTAACTCTAAGTCAACCCTAACCTCGACACAGGCCACAGCATACACTGACACATGTAATCATGAAGACACAATAAATAACTCTACAAATTAACAAAACATTTTTTTTAAGATATGAAGTCCTCTTCCCCTTTCCCCTTCAAGTGATGGGCAAGCGTTCACATCTTTAAATCTATAGATACCAAATTCATGGTAACACAAAGTTGTACACCGGAGAAATCTCATGAAGAAAGAAATCACTGCCTGAGCACAGTGGAAAATAGCACTGCTAGTAATTTCTAGCAATAATTCTGCTAAGAAATAAATAAACTCCCCTCTAGAAAAATGTTCTACTGACTGAGAACAGCCATCCCCTCAAATAATAATATGACTATCTTTCAGTCAACCATCTGTTAGTTTGGAATTGTACATAATAGGCATTATATTCAGCAGTATGAACAGGTCCATCAACTGAATGTTCAATAGTTTGCCCTACACCCCCCATCCCCCATATACAAACACACACTCAGATTGTGTTTAGACATTTTAGCAATCAATGATGGGGTTTACGCAGTTACATCCAGTACACCTAAACACTGCGTAGGGGGGTGGGGATGCTGCACTAAAGGCAGTTATATAAAGTAATTTCAACATTGTCATACCTGTGAAAAAGGGAATGCTCCTAGTATTAAGGTTTTTTAATGTATTATCTGCAAGTTCACATTTTTGCACACAGTCCATTTTTTCCAGGACCCATACTAATGAATCTCAGAATTACAGTTAATGTAATATTCAGTATTGATTACTTGCTTGAGAAAGTAACATTTTAAGAAGATGTTCATTATTTTTGTAAAGATTTTATACAGTATAATTTATTTATTTATTTATTTATTTATTTATTTATTTAAATTTGTTGACCGGGAGTGTCCGACTGGACGTGGGTCCATTTTCAGCGGAGGCCCGGGGAGAAAAGCTCCACAGTAAAATAAACAGACAGTAGTTACATTGGATTACATAGTGATTAACAATTTAACATAGAAATTACTTACAACATATTTACAGATGAAGAACATAGTACATCAGTAGACAACTAGAATCTTTATCTGTGAAGTACATAACAGGCATTAACAAATGTAACAATGAGAAGTTCCTGCTGTATAATAAGTACTAGGCTTATGAGCATCTGAGCTTGCTATCATCAAGGTAGTTAGTGGAGGTGAAAGAAAGGTAGTAGCTGGACGGGGTGGATAATATTAGAGTGGGAGTTGCAAGGGCATAGCCAGCATGTTTTTAGGTGCGCTTTTAATAAAGTTTTGAAGTTGGTGCATGATGGTACGGACGTAATTGTGGGTGGGAGTGAGTTCCATAATTTGGCTATGGCGCAAGAGAATAGTGCTTCACCAGCAGAGTTATTGGCTTTAGTGATCTGCAAGTGATTTTTGTTGCCGGATCTTAGTGGTCTGGTGGTGCGATAGGGTTGGAGTAGATTCTGGAGGGATGGGACATTTAGTGGATGGTTTACTAGTTTGTGGGCGAGTGAGAGTTGATACCACTGAAGGAGGTGAGGGAGTTCAAGCCAGCCCAGTTCAGCAAGTGAGAGACAGTGGTGACTATGGTAGGATGGCCCTGTGGTGAATTTTGCGATTTTGTTGTAGCAGGTCTCTAGCTTGTTTAGATCACATTGCCTTAGGTTGGTATATACTGGAGAGGCATAAAGTAGGGTGGAGATAAGGTGGGAATTTGCTATTGAAATCTTTGCTGCTTTGGTGAGAAATTGTTTATTTCTGTATAATGCTCCTAGTTTTTGTGGACTTTTTATGGTCATGGATATGTGAATGTCAAATTTTAGTTTATTGTCTATTTCCACTCCTAGCAATTTGGTGTGTTCAGTTGGGTATATAGTGGTGTTGTCTTTTGCTGTGATGTTAAAGTGAGAGTTGTTTTGAGTATGTTTGGTGGGTTGGAAGATGAGTAGTTTAGTTTTGTTTGGGTTGAGTATTAATTGGGCATCAGATAACCATGTTTCAACAGAGGAAAAGGCTTCCTGTGTGACTTTTTGCAGTTTGGGTAGGGACTGGGCTGAGCAGATGATGGTAGAGTCATCTGCGTATTGGATGAGTGTGCCATGTTTGGTGGCAGAGGCTAGATTATTGGTGTAAACAGAGAAAAGTAGGGGTCCAAGGATGGATCCTTGGGGAACCCCTATGGAGACAGGTAGTTGGGGAGATATGTCATTCTGCCATACAACGGATTGTTGGCGGTCAGACAGGTAACTCTGAAAAAAGTTGGTGACTGATTGTGAGAAGGATAGGTTATTGAGGACAGAGATAAGTTGTTTGTGTGGGACCATGTCAAATGCTTTAGATAGGTCTAGGAAAGTAGCAGAGGAGAGATAGCCATTGTTTTTATGCTGAAGGATAGTGTTTGTAAAGGAGAGTAAGGCAGTGGTGGTGCTATGGTTTGGTCGGAAACCATGCTGAGTACTGGAAAGGAGGTTGTTAGTAAGGAGGTAGTGTGAGACCTGAGAGTGTATGCATCTCTCTAGTATTTTGGAGAGTGGAGAGAGAATAGCTATGGGGCGTAATTGGTTAGTTCTGCAGAGGGTCCACCTTTGTGGAGGGAATTATATGTGAGACATTCCACAATGTGGGATCGTAACTTTCTGACAGAGATTGGTTAATCAAGATGGATACTGGGTAGGCCAGAGCATCAGCTGCGATTTGTAGGTATTCACTTGGGAGGTTGTCTGCTGCTAATTTGGTGGGTTTAAGTTTAGTTAAGAGTTTTTATGTTGGAGGTAGGTACAGGAGAAAAGAGAAGGCAGTGGGGAGATTACTAGTTGAAGGTGTGTGTTGGAGGGGATGGGGGTTGTGTTGTTTAGCTAGTGATAGTATGGTTTGGGTGAAGTGTGTGTTGAATGAGGTAGCAATATTTTCTGAGGAGTGAGGGATGTTAGGAGGAGGGGTACTGACTTTACCTGGGTGGAGGATGGAGTTTATGGAGGACCAGAATTGTTTGGGGCTGTGTTGTGAGGAGTCTAGGGCAGACTGGTAGTATTGGAATTTGTCCCGTTTTATTAGCTTTTTGACTCTATTGCTTAGTTCTAGGAATTTCAGTCTAGCTGCGGGGGTTTTGGTTTTGCGCCAGTGCTCCCAGGCTTTATCCCTGTTTTTCATTTCTGACTTAGTGGTTTCTGTAGCCATGGGGAGGGTTGTGCTTTGGTTCTGGAAAATCTTATGGGGGCATGGTAATTAAGGATGTTCAGGAAGGTAGTATTAAAAGATTCAACTGCGTCATCTAGACTGAGGTACTTTAGAGCATGCCAGTTACATTCTTTGAGGGATGAGATGAATGTGAGTGGGTTAAAGTTTATTTTTTTACGTATTTGACGATAGATGACAGGTTTAACTTGGTACAGGTATTTTTTGAGTAGGAATGTTGGTGAGTGATCACTGAGGCTATCTGGCTATAAGGAATGTGACATGACCAGTTATCTATTGCAAACTACATACACACACACACACACACACACACACACACACACACACACACACACACACACACACACACACACACACACACACATACACACACACACACACTTATAACTATATATATATATATATATATATATATATATATATATATATATATATATATAGATATATATATATATATATATGTATATATATATATATATATATATATATACATATACATATATGCATATATACATATACATAGATAGATAAATGCATTGAAAATTGATGAACCCCCCTCCCCCAAACATCGATGTTCAAAACATTGGCACCAAAACGTCGACAATATGAACATCAATATACTACAACACATGAACAGAGCAATATCCTTACTACAAATTCAGATTTACAAAAGCAGTGAATAAATTTGTGTTTTGCTGGGGATAGTCTCCACTGCACTATCCATATGGGGAATGAGCCGCCACACCCCATTGGTAATTATATATGCAGATTCCAAGATCACAAAATTTTGGGGAAAGGGCATATTTTTCAACCCCAGCAACTGTGCGGTCTCATTCTCCTTTCAACCCTGTGCTTGGTAGGCCAACCTTTGTCAATTAAACACTTCATTTAATTATTTTGTCAACAAAATACAGTGCTTCCATATACTTATATCTATATATATCTATATATCTATTATGGAGGGATTCACTTTATAATCTTGAAATACTGAAACACAGAATTTTGGTATCCCCAGACCATGAAGTCGAATCTACAAAACCACAAACCTACTAAATATCGAAACCTACAATGCTGAACCCACTAAATATCGAAACTTACAATGCCTATATCAGAATATCGAACTGCCCTAAGTCTCAAAACATCGAAACAAACTGCCTGACTTTATTAACACAGAAACATAAACTAAGTGCAGAAAACTCTACCCCAAGCAAGAATCCAAATGCAAAAAAATGTCCACAGTACTGTAACATGACTTCTTGTTAACATCAAAACACATATCTTGTACTGCAACATAATTTAAAAGTCCTTTACAAGTGTACCATGTTGTTAGCCCTCTATCAGAAATAAATTGCACTGTATTCCGTGTCTCCATAGTGCCCCGCAATATATATATATATATATATATATATATATATATATATATATATATATATAACATGCACATTTCTCTCCAAAAGCCGTAGAAATAAACCCACAGTAATACAAAGCAACAAAGACGCCACATAGTGTGTAAACATACAGCGATGCTGCTATACTATACCAAGCAAATGTGGACAGAGATCATACATTACATTTTTAATAGTCTAGCAATTGCCAGTAGGAATTCCTTTGTAGAGTACAAGTCCTGATGCTGTAGGACCTTCTCAAACTGACTTTGCCTCTTCTGGATTAGATGAAGTTTAGGTGAAGGGGGAGCACCACAGCTCATGTGCACATGCAACTCCTCTACTCTGTCCTGCTCTCATGCCAAAACAGTCAACAGCACCCTCAAGATCTGTTGCCCTATGACCGAGTAGAGATTTCAATCATTGGTGCCATGCTTCGACACTGTTTTGTGTCCATGGCAGAAAAAGCATGTTAAGTTCATTGATATTCCAGAATGAAACTGGAAATAGCAGAGGGACTGACTAAACCACTGGTATGTGTGCAAAACTTCCTGTGTTTGCCATGTATGTACCACTCACCAAAATACTACAGTAAGTCCTTCCCTTCAGATGGAAACTCCTCTTTCAATAACTGAAACACTAAAAGAACCTCTTTCTCGGGCAAGAATGCTAGGACTACTAAACATTTTACCTGTAGTTGGAAGTCCATATTAGTGTTGTAACTGTGAGCAGGCCCCAGCTGTTTTACCTTCTGCCATACATTCTTTGCAAAATGGAAAAGGCAGCCTTTTGCTGTTACCCCCTGCAAATTGAAAGCAATGCGTCGTTTAGCAGTGATCTCAAAATCACTTAAAATGTACTTGACATGCAGCTCAAAACCCTGTTCATCTAACAATTGCAGGACACAACTCCACATAAAATTGTATGCCTTTAAAGACTTTTTAGTCATCAAGCAAAATAGGAGTGGCACACTTTTGTGACTTCACCAGTCTATGAATACTATATGACTGGCGACACAAAATGCCTTTGTAAAAGAATGTACCATCAACTAGCCATATTGTAGCTGTACTAAGATCTATTTTTTTTTTTTTTGCCATATACTAAAGACTAGCACAGTGGTATCTCTACAACTGTCAGACATTAATTTACTTGTAAATAATCCAGACTTAGTAGGGAAGTCAGCCATGTCCAAGTCTTGAAGTGTGATTATACTATCTGACATAGATTTTGTTTCTTGTCTACGGACCCTGCCTACTTGTTGGAGTAGTGCTTTCCATGCAGGTAAACTCGGGGTTACAGTGGACGACATAGAGGCCAATACATCATCCACTATAACACATGGATTATCTCAGGACACTCTGGCTTTTATTTTTAATTTGTAACACATTTTGTACTGCTCCACCTCAGCAAGATCCCCTTCGTGAATATGAGACACAGACTTAATTAGCCTTTCACCATCAGGCACACTGACAGAGCTAGCCCTACCTTTACATTTTTGGTATTGCTTCCACTTGCAGCACCAGTAGGACTTCTCGTTTATCACTTTCTCTCTGTTTAATACATATCTGTCTAATAATAGCACAAGCCCTGTTTTCTGGGACTTTGACATCTTATAGATGGCTCATATTTTCCTGGAGCAGTTACACATTTGTCAGCCATAGCATTCCTCTGTGCCAAGATATTTAGTCAACATTTGCAGTTCATGCAACCCGTAACACTACAGAGTTAGTGTTGACAGTTCATGATCTGAAAATTTACGGTTTTCGACTGCCGATATTCTGGGCGTTCGACTTTATAGTCTCGAGATACTGAAATTTGAGATTTCAGTATTTTGAGATTATAAAGTGAATCCATTATGGAGATACAGCTGTATGGACATACACACACACACACACACACACACACACACACACACACACACACACACACACACACACACACACACTCACACACACACACACAAGTAAAACTGTGAGGAAAGCTGGTTTCAGGCAGATGATAAATAAGTTTGGAATTACTCAGTTGTAGAGATCATATATTCACATGGAAAAGAAATTTGGAGAACTTAGTTTTATGGCAGGCATGTTATAGTAGACTATGAGTGATATGTCTAGGTTCAAGGAGGTCACGTTAGACATTTTATTGCAAATACATCACTGATGCTTCGGATATGTATACGGAAAATGGCAGAAAAAATTACATCTGCAGAATTATGCAACCAGGGCAGTTTTGTTTCCTTATTGGTTATTGACAGAACCAAAGGGGCAGAAAGAATATTTACTGGCAAAATGTATCACCTGTGTATAAGTTAACACAGATAGTCATTTGCTGGACTATAGAAGTATTTCAGAATTTTTGCATACTGAAAATCATGAAGAGTAGAAATATATAGTGATTGACTGACAAAAGTATTTATATAAAAGTGTGCTGGTATAGTGAACCTAATGCCATAGTTTACAGTGGTGGTTGTTACTCACACTTAAATCTGAAAAGGCTATAACTCGTACCAAGCATTTATGTCAGATGTTTCCCTGAGGTGACACAACTAGTGTTACCCTTGTGCCTGGATTCACATTTACCAGATATATAACACTGGATGGATTGTGTAAATGTACCAGAATATATGGATAAGCTCAAGTGGAGAAAAAAATATATTTTGTCTTACAAATGCCAATTGGCTATGCCAACTGGCAATATGAGAAGCAAACTAAATCCATATCATATTCCATATATTCTGAACTTAAGTAGTTAGTGCAGTATTTCATTCAAAAAAATAGTTCAGAATTCCTGCTGTTTTTGTCCAAAGGTGATCTAGTGACATATTTATCTGTTTGTATAGTAACTATGCACAGCATTCCAGAAATACAAGATAGAAAAATATTTAATATAACAAAATAGAACCTATTTCATGGTCTCTTTTAATGTATTAAGATAAGTAATTTTCATTCAGAATGTTTTTAAGGTAACCAGTATACGGTAGAACACAATACAATAATGAAACATGCTTCATGTCATGAAATGTACATTATTTTCATGAGAGGAATTAAGTTATACCCTTCATTATTTTAAAGGATACTTTGGTTTGTTAAGAATTAGCTGGTTGCTTGTTATCAGACTTAATCTTCTGCACTAATAGAATTTAAACAAACCCAAGATTTTGGGAACAAACATAATGCATTAAATTTATACAGAGATCATTTATGATTATTACGCTTCTCCTAAGGACATAGCAAACATCTTTTTAAAAGACTATGGAAAACATAACAAAAAATGCTTCTTATGGAACCTGCTGTAATCTAATGGGTGGGGTAGAGAGAGTTGTGAGATACTTGTAAATTACATTTTAGCAAGATGACTTGGTTTATTAGTTACACTGTTATCTCCATACCAGTGTCAAAGGTACTCTCAGCATGTGTAATCAAATTAAATAACATGCACATTCCAGTTCATCTTCTTTTTTTCAATAGAGAATTACTATCTAACGTAATCTGAAATAATTCATTACTGTAAAAGACTATAAGACTATTTTTTTCTGAGAGTACAGAGTTTGATAAGAATATTCAGTATCAATATGAGGTGGAGCATCATAAAATAATGATAAATTGATGTTTTGTATGCATTTGAAAACAATGAACAAATGATTTAACATTTTACTAGCAAATGTTAATTAATCTCTCATTTGTGATTAAACTACACCAAAACAAAATTCTGGACATTCAATGAATGGTTTAGTAGTAAGAAAAGCATAAAACTATTTATCTTAACTATATTGTGCTTAGAATGCCAGAATGTTAGTTGAAAGTCATGTAAATTCCAAACTGACAAATATTACATTAAGGCTATCAAATCCTAGGAGCCAAAAAGTAATTTCCTGTTTATTGAAAATTTAACAATCCACATAGTCAGAAGTATCCTACTGAGAGCTCATTACTCCAGAGAAAATCTGCCAGAGAAATAAGATGTGCCAAATTAAATGCATAAAAATCTATAAAAGTTGCCAGGGCATGATTTAAGACAGCTGGTAAACTGACCTTTAATCCATCATCTTTAACATTTTGAGGGCATAATGGAAATGCACTGGAAGTGCAACTTACAATAAGAGCACTGCTCAGATACAAATGGTGGTCATACACTAAGAAACTGTACACAATGTCATGGCAGGTTTTATTATTTTTTTATAGTTTAAAAGATAAACATGTTATAATTTATACACAGCACAATCCTGGTCATCTTATTTTTTATAGAAATGTAAATAAAAAGTTCACAATTGTTGTATTCATTATAAAACAATGAAAAACTGGAAACTTACATATTATACAATGACCCCCCCCCATTAATATTCTAAAACGTGCATGCTGATTGGTCAGCGTGCACGTTGTAAATCAGAGTTATACTAATGGAAAAAGGTCCGGTCGCCCAGACTTTTTCCATTAGTATAACTCTTTTTTTTTTAAGCAACGGAGAACGCAAGATCTCCATTGCTTTTTACACACTGTCTCGCTATGTTAAACAAGTTTAACATAGCGAGACAGCTTTAAAAAAAGCAAAGGAGATTCTCTGTTGCTTTTCTTAAAGCTGTCTCGCTATGTTAAACTCCTTTAATATAGCGAGACACTTTGTAAAAAGCAACAGAGATCTTGCTTCCTCCGTTGCTTTTTTCAAAACTGTCTTGCTATGTTAAATGGGTTTAAAATAGCGAGACAGCTTTAAAAAAAGCAATGGAGATTCTCCGTTGCTTTTTTTAAAGCTGTCTTTCTATGTTAAACTCCTTTAACATAGCGAGACAGTTTGTAAAAAGCAAGGGAGATCTTGCTTTCTCTGTTGCTTTTGCCCACAGCTCTGATGTACCGCGTAAGCATACGCACACACAGTACATCAGAACTGCCGCAGAATACCAGACAGCTGCGGAAGGGCAGCAAAGAGGCATTATACAATGCCATTATTTAAAAAAAGTAATTATTTTTTTTCTTAAATTATGTCATTGTATAATAGCAATAACCCACTTCTGGGTGTGGGTAATGCTGGATTTACCCACGGTTGTCTTTGTTTGGCCACTCGGGCTTCGCCCTCATGACCAAACCACACCAACCATGGGTAAATCCAGCATTACCCACACCCAAGCGTGGGTTATTGCTATATTACAAAACACTTGATTTAAATATATATCATTAATCTAATACAATAGTTAATTAAGTAACAGTGTGATAACCTAATAAACCTATGAACTATGCATAATATACAGAGGGTGGTCAAACTCTAATAACTAAATCTTTACTGTGATCACTAACATTTCTGTCTATAATGTTAAAAATATTTACAATTCTAAGCATTGAAGACTGAATATGAATCTCACAAGTAGAGTTTTCTTTCATTTTATTCAAAAATGACAAAGCCAGTATATTCTGATATTTACATAGTTTTCTTTTGCTTTTAAAATAGGGATGCTTTACTTGTTTTTCATGGACAATGCTGGCCATGTTAACAACTTCTATAAAAGAAGGTGAAATTGGTTTCTTTAAGTTTTATGTAGTTGCATTCCCTAGCAGTACTGAGAACACTCCACATTTGTAAAGTTTCACCTTCTTCTGAAGTGCATTGCATTTTAAATAGAAGTTAAAAGCCTTGCATCCGTCAACAAG